>NC_064626.1:1208911495-1209211495 GCF_023864275.1 Schistocerca cancellata
AACACTCGCGCAGCGATACATGAACGCGCGAGGTATTATAACGAGTGTACAGACCTCCGATTAGCCGCGCGACACGGTACGGGACTACAAGTCCCACCGCCACACCTTCACCTGCCCATGTTAGGCCAAATTTTCTGCCTGACTCATGTAGTACTATCACCGTGAGAGGGTGGTACGGGACTAGATGTCCCACCACCACACCTCCAAAGTGAATTGCAGTGACGCAGTCACTGCCCTGTGGAAATTTACTGCCTCACCAACACAGTTAGACCGCAATAGGCCGGTGATGCTGTATTGTAACATATCACCCCGGACTTCAAGTCCATTAAAAAAAAAAAAAATCCGATTAGTCAGTCTGCACCAGTCTGTACCAGTCTGCATTTGTCTGCAACAGTCTGTACGAGTTCTACATTTGTCTGTACCAGTCTCTAGTCAAGTTTCAGTCTGCGCCCAATAATATTACCATATTCCTGTACATAGCCATGAAGATAAATGTATAGACACTTTTGTCAAGTATCAGAGATATATGTGAGAATAAGATTAACGTACCAATACCAAAGAAACTTCAGATTGTCAATTGTAAATAGCATCCAGAACCAAGTTAAGTAATTTTTATGCTGGTTATTATTTTAATAAATTTGTGTGAAAATTAATCAAGTTCTGTTTAAAGTTGGTCACCGTCAATCTGCTACTCTAAGCGTGCAAGTGGCATTTTTATCGTCTGACCTAACGGCAGAAGATAAACACGCCACGATAAGACCACGAGACATATTGCTGACACTCGCCTACTTCGTTAGAACGACAAGTCAAATAATCTGATGGCGTGTGTACTGAAGGTCTCACAGTACGCACGCCACACTTCCCTCTCTGAACTCAGAGCACGCTAGTCTTCTTCCGAAATTCAATTAAAAAAAAAGGAAAACAGGATGATTGGAGTTTAACGTTCCGTCGACAGCGAGATCATTAGAGACGGAGCACAAGCTCGGATTACGACAGGATCGTTAAGCAAATCGGCCATGCCCTTTTCAAACCGATCGTCCCAGCACTTGCCTGGAGGGATTTAGGCTCAAAATGGTTCAGATGGCTCTGAGCACTATGGGACTCAGCTGCTGAGGTCATACTTGTCCCCTAGAACTTAGAACTACTTAAACCTAACTAACCTAAGGACATCACACACATCCATGCCCGAGGCAGGATTCGAACCTGCGACCGCAGCGTTCGAGCGGTTGCAGACAGTAGCGCCTAGAACCACTCGGCCACTCCGGCTGGCAGGGATTTAGGGAAATCACGGAAAATTTAAGTCTGGATGGCCGAACGGGGATTTAGACTGTCATCCTACCGAACGCAAATCAAGTGTGCTAACCATTGCGCCACCTCTCTCAGGAAAAAAAAAGTGTTAGACGTTCCTAGATGTGGTATTGGTCAATTGGTCAAAAGAAGGAGAAAAGTTTCTTTACTGATACGACTGGAAATCAAAACTTTCTTAAATTTTAAGAAAACATGCCATATTTAATTTGTGGAACAAACAGAGTCAGACCAACAATTAACGTTTCAAATGAATGGGAGTCATTAAAGACTGCGGAATTCTCCAAGTTTTTGGGTACATATATTGATGAAAACGTGAACTGGAAGAAGCACATTACTGAGCTTCACAAGTTCGGGCACTTTTGCTCTTTGTGTAATTGTTAGTCTCGGGAAAAAAAGAATCTACTTGCTGACGTATTTTGCGTATTTGCACTCAATAATGTCTTAAAGAATAATTTTCTGGGGTAGCTCAACACTTAGAAGGAAAGTACTGATTGAACAACAGCGAACACTAAAAATAATACGTGGTGTTCACCCGCGGTCGTCATTATCGGTACCTCTTCCGAGAGCTAGGCCTTTTACTGCAGCGTCACAATACATAGACGGTGTGCTAGGAGGTATAGTCCGTATTCAAGGATCTAACAGGAACGAACATTCGAAGCAAGAAAGTCTAGAAACTTGGGCTCTAAAATGCATACCTTAAGAGTTAAGAACACTTGCTCGGTAGAAGAGATTTTTTTCACGCTATCGAAGATGAACGAGAGCTTATAGCTCTTTAGGTATGTTCTCTAAAGCCCATATTACTGGACATTTTTTGGTTTTTCGGTCCATACGACCACCTCCCAAAGTGTGGAAAGCAAAGAGCTTCCAGTGGAAATGATTTGCTGCACACTATAGAAGTTTAAGAAGTGCTCATAGCTGGTATTCAATCTAGAGCCCATGTTTTCTAGATGTTTCTGTTTCAAATGATCGTTCCTGACACATCCCTGAACACTAACCAGTCCTCCTGGGACACCCGTATATTCGGGAATGAAATTCGTCTTAAAAAAATCTATCAGAATTTGAAGAAGAACAGTGTCCATACTTAGAACACTGGAGGTAGAAATGAGCTTTATTACCCGTTATTAAGGCTTTAGTAGCTCAGAAAGAAGTTCAATATGCAACAACAAAAATATTTTGATCATTTGCTCAAAAACATAAAATGTCTGACAGGTAGCAAAGCAATTTTAAATCTAACTTAATTATTTCTCCTGGATAACTCCTTCTATGCCATGGGCGAATTTCTGCTTTAAAACTGTTAGTCTATAAGAAAAAGAAGAAGAAGAAGAAGAAGAAGAAAAAGAAGGAGAAGAAAGCAAAAAAATTAAAAATTGAAAAAACCTGATTTTACGTGTCGCTGCATGAGCAGGACTAAAAAATTGTGTGTTTATTATTGTTAATGCCAATCACGTACACATACACTCCTGGAAATTGAAATAAGAACACCGTGAATTCATTGTCCCAGGAAGGGGAAACTTTATTGACACATTCCTGGGGTCAGATACATCACATGATCACACTGACAGAACCACAGGCACATAGACACAGGCAACAGAGCATACACAATGTCGGCACTAGTACAGTGTATATCCACCTTTCGCAGCAATGCAGGCTGCTATTCTCCCATGGAGACGATCGTAGAGATGCTGGATGTAGTCCTGTGGAACGGCTTGCCATGCCATTTCCACATGGCGCCTCAGTTGGACCAGCGTTCGTGCTGGACGTGCAGACCGCGTGAGACGACGCTTCATCCAGTCCCAAACATGCTCAATGGGGGACAGATCCGGAGATCTTGCTGGCCAAGGTAGTTGACTTACACCTTCTAGAGCACGTTGGGTGGCACGGGATACATGCGGACGTGCATTGTCCTGTTGGAACAGCAAGTTCCCTTGCCGGTCTAGGAATGGTAGAACGATGGGTTCGATGACGGTTTGGATGTACCGTGCACTATTCAGTGTCCCCTCGACGATCACCAGTGGTGTACGGCCAGTGTAGGAGATCGCTCCCCACACCATGATGCCGGGTGTATGCAGTCCTGATTGTGGCGCTCACCTGCACGGCGCCAAACACGCATACGACCATCATTGGCACCAAGGCAGAAGCGACTCTCATCGCTGAAGACGACACGTCTCCATTCGTCCCTCCATTCACGCCTGTCGCGACACCACTGGAGGCGGGCTGCACGATGTTGGGGCGTGAGCGGAAGACGGCCTAACGGTGTGCGGGACCGTAGCCCAGCTTCATGGAGACGGTTGCGAATGGTCCTCGCCGATACCCCAGGAGCAACAGTGTCCCTAATTTGCTGGGAAGTGGCGGTGCGGTCCCCTGCGGCACTGCGTAGGATCCTACGGTCTTGGCGTGCATCCGTGCGTCGCTGCGGTCCGGTCCCAGGTCGACGGGCACGTGCACCTTCCGCCGACCACTGGCGACAACATCGATGTATTGTGGAGACCTCACGCCCCACGTGTGCAATTCGGCGGTACGTCCACCCGGCCTCCCGCATGCCCACTATACGCCCTCGCTCAAAGTCCGTCAACTGCACATACGGTTCACGTCCACGCTGTCGCGGCATGCTACCAGTGTTAAAGACTGCGATGGAGCTCCGTATGCCACGGCAAACTGGCTGACACTGACGGCGGCGGTGCACAAATGCTGCGCAGCTAGCGCCATTCGACGGCCAACACCGCGGTTCGTGGTGTGTCCGCTGTGCCGTGCGTGTGATCATTGCTTGTACAGCCCTCTCGCAGTGTCCGGAGCAAGTATGGTGGGTCTGACACACCGGTGTCAATGTGTTCTTTTTTCCATTTCCAGGAGTGTATTTTGTACACTGACTCGTTCCAGATCATTTCGATAAAAGGATCTTTCCCTTCCCGTATGAGACACATGATTAACAAAGTAAATAACCAATACCTGTTGAGAACGCGTGACGAGTAATGACTAGTATTCGGTGGTGAACGCCGTCTTACGGTAGCGTTTCACTGCACATGTCGGAATGGTTGTAATTTGATGGTGGCGCTGATAATCATAGCACGGCAACAAGAGCCAGCTCACCATTTTCTGCGGAATGCGCTACACGGCATCATCATTCGTTTCAAGGGCGATGATTTGGTCGAGGAGGTCCGGTAGCATGGCGTCCTCTTTCAACGAACCTGAATCCGTCCGCTTTCTGGTTACGGGAACATTCAAAGGCACTTGTGCACGTACAACCCATCGACAATGTGTAGACGTTACCATAGTTTGTGACCAATGCTTGTAACGAAACCGAATTGAGCCAGGTGTATTTGAATGGGTGCGTGATTCACTGCGGAGAAGGGCTGAAGATGTGTCACGATGCGTGGTAGCCACGTGCAGTACTGCCTATAGTGTCTTCTTCTACATAACAGACAGATGGGATTGAGAGGACAGACTAACCCATACCTCGGTATTGGTTTCTGGACATACCACTGTAGGACCTTTTTTTCTATTTTTGACCTGTAGGAATATGTAACACTGTTTCTAAACAGTCTGTACGTGCAGCAATATAATACGCTTTAGATATACGTAGTGTCCCAAACGTTTACGGTCAAAATGGTACACGTGATGATGATGATGATTATTAGTGTTTTAGGGCGCACAACAGCGAGGTTATCAGCGCCCGTTCCCAAAAGTTCAATTCAGAGCCGATGATGATGATGATGATTATTAGTGTTTTAGGGCGCACAACAGCGAGGTTATCAGCGCCCGTTCCCAAAAGTTCAGTTCATAGCCGAATTGTGAGAGAATGGGTATTGTTCAAATTGCAAGATTGGACACAGCACATCAAATCAGGGAGATAAAACTAAAAATAAAATAGCAGTACAAACAGGTAAAAATAATTAACGGTGGCTGAGTGACCACTTACAAATAATGGGTGACCAAACCACGGGACAGCACATTAAGACTTCAATCCCAATATTTTGGGAAGAAGGCCAGACATCACACAAAAAAGTAAAACTCTAGCGACACTCGCCTCATTATTAGTTAAAAGAGAGGGTAGGTCTGGTGGGAAACTGAAATCTTCCCTCAAACCCGCATATAAAACACACTCAGTTAAAATATGTCGTATCGACAGCTGTGTCCCACATGTCTGACACGTTGGTGGCTCCTCACGACGTAACAGAAAACCATGTGTCAAAGGACAATGGCCTATTCTAAGCCGTGTAAGGCCTACTTCTTCAGCTCGTCGTTGTCGGTAGGAGGTGAGCCACGGTCGGACAGAATCCTTCACCGCTCGCAACTTATTATCCCTCACGTCCAGCCACTGAGCCTCCCACCAACGCATGACCTTCCGAGTCACGAAAGACGTTATGGCCTGCAGGGGGACGAAACAGCGAGCAGGAGGTGGGATGGAGCAAGCCTCCTTGGCAGCCGCATCTGCAAGTTCATTTCCAGGAATCCCTATGTGCCCTGGAACCCAGCAGAAAATTACATCCTTACCCTGCTGTTGCAAGAGCAGGAGTGCGTCCTGCACCTCTTGCACCATCCGATCTGCTGGGTACATCTGTTCAAGAGCGTGTAGAGCACTTTGGGAATCGGAGCAGATGATGAATTTCGTGCCACGATGTCGGCGCATATGCTCTAATGCTTGTAGAATGGCAAACAGTTCTGCATAGTAAACTGAGAACTGCTCTGGGAGCCCTATCCGATGGACGGTACCGGGAAACACAGCAGAGCAGCCCATAAAATCCTCCTGTTTAGACCCATCCGTGTAAACAGTAATAAAATCTGAATGGCGTTCTAAAATCTCAGTAAGTTTAATTTTAAAAAGGTGGTCCGGGGTACAATACTTCCTGTAAGCCGCCAGATCAAGAAGTAGTGTTGACAGAGGGTTCTGTCATTTCAAAGACTGCGGCCTAAATTAATTCTGTAGTTTCGTAATTCGCGGTCACGTTTGTGTTTTTCCCTTGGCGCATTTTGCGAAAGATTAAAAGCTCACCTGAGCAGTTTTATCTGCGAGGGCGACTCCCGAGTCCTGCTTGGATAGCCAAGTCGGTAGAACAGTTGCCAGAGAAAGGGAAAGTTCCCAGGTTTGAGCGCTAGTTCGGTACACAGTTTTAACCTACCAGGACGTTTCGTTTTACTAAAAACATTTATATTTTTACTACATTACTTCATAAAATTCTCAGATAACTTATGGAGAATGCGGAATCGTGATAACTAAGAGCATCGAAAATCGCAAGAAATTATAAACAATTACAGACTTCGGTTAACACAGGAAGTTTTCCGTTGCGTTCTTCAGGTTTAACCGACGTGGATTAGCCTCTGACCTACGCTGAACTGACAAGCAAAAATCGATTATCGAGGATTTTGTTATTTACCTCCTTCGTTGGTGTAGAGTCCTAAGGATTCTTCGTATGAATCTCAGTCTGCGTGATCATACCAATTTAAATCGCTTCCAGTTCTCAGATATTTAATAGATGAGACTACTTCTCGTGCTTGTTCGTCAATGAAGTAATCATACAATAACGGGTTTTACCGCCTATTGTGACCAATATGTTCCATTTGTTTAGGCTGGGCCTCAACTGGCAGTCCGGCAACATGCGGCGATCGTAAGGAGGTCATTTTGCGTATCGCTACTAATCGTAATTTCAAAGTTCGATACGGGTATTGAAACGTGGATGGGGATAGATAGTTGAATTACAGTACAAACATCGACACTGCTAACAACTGTATTGCAGATAAAAGTATACTTAAAATGTACAGTATGGCACTACAGCCATAGTATCATGCCGGCCGTTGTAACCGAGCGGTTCTAGGTGCTTCTGTCCGAAACCGCGCTGCTGCTACGGTCGCAGGTTCGAATCCTGGCTCGGACATGGATGTATGTGCTGTCCTTAGGTTAGTTAGGTTTAAGTAGTTCTAAGTCTAGGGGACTGATGACCACAGATGTTAAGTCCCATAGTGCTCAGAGCCATTTGAACCATAGTATCGACTTTACACTGACATATTTTGGCAGGAACGTCCAAGCAGACCCAAAGAGCACATAAAGGGAAGAGAAACATACACTGGAAACCTCTTCTTTTCCGAATGCTTGACTGTACTGTCAGCGATAAAACAAAATTTCCAAAAAATATAATTCCAACAAGACTTTATATGTATGTTTTAAAACAGATTAGAAAATGTATTTATGATCTTTTACAGCACACAAACACACACACACACACACACACACACACACACACAGTCTCTTTCCTCTACTTTTATTTTAAATATCTTGGCCAGCACGGATAATAAACTGTATCGTAAATACACCATCTGCTAGAACCATGCAAAAGTGGAATTGTTTTTGTACCGTCCCACATGAACTCCGAACTATCCCCTAACCACGCTGAACTAGAGGTAAGGGATATAGCTTCGTCACGCAAGGAGTTCACTGTGGAGAACACGTGTCGAAGAATTGCCTACTGAATGGTCATAACCCCCAAAACTCACGGCAGCAGCTATTCGGTATTTTACTTCAACGTTTCGTAAACATCTGAGGTTTGTCGACTGGTATTACAAGTCGATAAGCAAGAGCGAATTCAAATAATGATCCGATTAAGCAACAACTCTGCCAAGGGCTTCCACGCCAGCGACCACAACGCTTTTCGAAACGGCAGCAAAAAACACCTGGAACCCGATTCCTTCATTAAAATAGGAACAGATCGTAGCTCGCTTCAGATGGAATGCAGAAAAAACCGTAGATGGGGTGGGGGATATAAGGCTTTCTCCAGCGGGCGATTTAATAAAAGCGGCGTGGAAAGTCGGCGAGCAGTGCCGAACATTTCTCCGCATGAGCGGGCACTGGGAGCCGGGAAAACCGGTCGTGGTATGTCGGGGCGCGCAATCCGCCCTACTCGAGCGGGGCATAGGGGCCGCTTTTTGCGTTGTTGTGGACAATGCGGTGGGAGGCTCTGGGGAGCAGAAGTTCGCTCTGCTGCTTCTGTTCTCAGTTTCCAATAACTACTGACAATACGTAGTCATTCCCACACAGATACGAATTGCTAATATACCAGATATGTCTCCTAAAGAGCTGCCAAGTGCATTTTCTCTGCTGTTTCGGCAGATATTTGCAATTTCGTTTTTGCATTTTGTGACTGGAGTCAGTCCAAACAATTACTACTTGCCACTCCTTTCATGCGCTCTCCAGTGTCAACAGGAAGCGTCAGTTTGTTTCGAATTAGAAACAAAATTATTTTTATATTGGAATTTTACGTGTCCTCTCGATAGAAAGCTAAATTAGTCTAGTTTAATATTTCTTCTATCGATACGTGTTAACAGGGGTAGTAAACCACAAAGAATAAGCGGCAGAAACCCGACAGCGACTGAGTAGCGCTGCGTGCTTGGCGCAGCAGTCAGCTGGAGCATTGATTATTCTTCGAGTTTTACTGCCCCTGTTAGAACATATCGATAGGAGAATATCGCAGTAGACTCATCTGGGAGCGCCCTGTTGTGGAACGTAAATTTCCACGATATAAATAATTTTGTTTGTAAAGGAAAACAAAGCGAGGCTTTACGTCGGCACTGGGCGTCACGTGAAAGACGTCATGAGTAGTACAGGGTGTACATAAAGTCCCGGAGCACTTTCAATTATTTATTGCACAAGAACCAAACATTGTGTAGAATGTTGAAGAGAAATCGTGAAAGTTTTTTTTTTTTTTCATATATACCGCCACAGCGTAGTTCGGTAATTAGCCGGCAGTTAGCGCTAGTCGCAAACATGGCGAGTTCAGCTGCGGAACGAGATTTCTGTGTGTTGGAGTTCGACAGAAACAAGTGTGCTACAGCTGTTCAACGGATGTTTAGGATCAAGTACGGTAAGAAGCTACCAACGAGGAAGGCCATTTAGCACTGGCACAACAAATTCGTTACGGCGGATTGCTTGTGCCCGGCAAAGAGAAGCGAGCGTCCCAGTGTGAGTGAAGTGAGTGTGGAGCGCGTGCGAGAGACATTCATAAGCAGTCCAAAGAAATCGGTGCGTCGTGCATCTTGTGAACTCGAAATAGCTCCAATGACATTGTGGTAATCCCTGCGACAGAAGCTGTCTATGAAATCATTCAAATTGGAGCTAGTGCAGAAGCTCAACGACGACGACAAAGGCAAGAGTTTTGAGTTTTGTTCGCAGTTGCAACAAATTAATGAGGGTGGACATGGCATTGTTGATTGCTTAATTTTTAGCGATGGAGCCACTTGTCGCACTAATGGGAAAGTCAACAGGCATAATTGTCGAAACTGGGGTACACATCATCCACACGAATGCATTGACTTTGAGCGTGATTCCTCAAAGGTAAATGTTTTTTGTGCCTTGTCACGTCGAAAACTGTACGGGCCATTCTTCTTCGCCGAGAGCACTGTCACTGGATATTCCTACTAAGACGTGTTGCAGCAATGGCTGATGCCTCAAATGTAATCGGACTCTCCCTTCGTCTTTCATCAGGATGGGGCTCCACCCCTTTTTAATCGTGAAGTTCGTGGTACCTGAACACGGAGATGCCGCATCGATGGATCGGCCGTGCTACAGAAGGGGACGACAGCTGTTTCATGAAACGGCTCCTCGATCACTCCGTGTGACTTTCTTTTGCGGGGATACATGAAAGGTCTGGTGTATGTACCGCCTCTACCACGTGATGTAGTAGACCTCCGGGAGTGAATACGGGCCGCGCGGAGTGGCCGTGCGGTTTGTGTCGCCATGTCACGGATTTGCGGCCACCTCCCGCCCGAGGTTCGAGTCCTCCCTCGGGCATGGGTGTGTGTGTGTTGTTCCTAGTACAAAAAGTGGTTCAAATGGCTCTGAGCACTATGGGACTCAACTGCTGAGGTCATTAGTCCCCTAGAACTTGAAACTAGTTAAACCTAACTAACCTAAGGACATCACAAACATCCATGCCCGAGGCAGGATTCGAACCTGCGACCGTAGCGGTCTTGCGGTTCCAGACTGCAGCGCCTTTAACCGCACGGCCACTTCGGCCGGCTGTTCCTAGTACAAGTTAGTTTAAGTTAGTCTGAGTAGTGTGTAAGTTTAGGGACCGATGACCTCAGCAGTTTGGTCGCTTAGGAATTCACACACATTTGAACAGAGAATACGGGAAGCGACTGCCACAGTCGACGATGCCATGCTAGGACGGGTATGGCAAGAATTCGATTACCGTATTGACGTCTTCCAGGTCACTCATGGATCGCATATCGAATGTTTGTAAAGAAAACTTTCAGGGTTTCTCTTCAAAATGCAATATGTATGACATCTGTACAATGTTTAGTTCTTGAGGAATAAATAATTAAAAGTGTTCCCCGACTTTATGTACACGCTGTATTTGTTTGTAAAAATTAAATTAGAAACATCTGCTGAAATACCAGAGAAAATGCGTGCGACGATTCTTAGCAGAGGCACCCCTTATATACCGTATACACAAAAATGAACCATTGTGGGCCTCTGTACCAGGTAACTATCACATTTACCCCACCCACTGCTGTCCGAGCGCGCGCATGTTTGCATGTTTGCGTGCGTGTGTGTGTGTGTGTGTGTGTGTGTGTGTGTGTGTGTAGCCCAGAGTTAGGGAATTTAGCTGTGATGGTTTTGGATGCCACTGGACATCACAGGGATGAGAAGTGGCTAATTGTGAGAGAAGGGAGATACCTTTCGCCACGGGGGAAAAAAAAGGTGAGTTGCAGAGTACGGATGTCAGGTGTAGAAGTCGCAGGTCTCTTTCATTTATACTGAATCTGAACTGTGGAGACAAATATTTCTTATATTTCTCTGTAGGAAATACTGAAACTATTTGATTCTGTTTCGGTAATGACTTGTAGGTTTCAGGAGAGCTTTAGAATGTTTAAGAAATTTAAGAAATGTTCTCGAATGTTTTCGAAATTTAAAGAATGCTCCCGAATGTTTTGGAAGTTTCTGGAGCACTCTTGAACGATATCGAACGTTGCAAATGTTCAAGGAATGCTTTTTACCCTCCTGGAAATTTCTGAAATATCCACGAAAGTTCCAGAAGAACTGGTGTAGAACGATCTCGAATGGTCTCGAAAGATCTGCAATGTTCTGAAATTGTATATATTTATTATTATGGTCCAGAAGTTCCGGTGTCTGAAAATGTATAAGGCGAAGTGCGTCTCGGTTACGTTATTCTTTAACAAGAAAACGAAAAAAATATTGTAATCAATATCGAGTTAAAGCATAATGCGGCGTGGAGAAATGAACAAGAACACGGCGGTGTTCTAGAAGTTTCGGTCTCTAAGAGTGAATAGGACAAAGTTCAGCTCGATTTCGCAAATAATAAGTCACAAATCGAAGTCAGTATTTAAGTGAGGATTAAGTGGAGTGAATAAAAACTTAGTGTCCCCCCCCCCCCGCCCCTAGTGAATTTCGTGGTAATACCGTAAAATAACAGCTCCAGCTCTGATAATGACCTCAGTCCGGCGAGACAGTTGTCTTCTGGTTTTTGGTTTTTATGCGGCCCGCCACGAATTCATCTCCTGCGCTCACTTCTTCATCTGAGATTAGCACTTGTACCCGACAACTTCAGTTATTTGTTGGATGTATAGGAATTCTCTGTCTTCTCATATAGGTTTTACCCCCTACAGCTCCCTCTGCTACTATTGAAACTATTCCCTGATGTCTTAACACAGGTTCTATTATCCTGTCCCCTTTTCATGTCAGCGTTTTCCATGCGTATGTTCCTTTATCCACCGATTCTGTGGAGAACCTCGTCATTCCTTACAAGTCCATCTAATTTTCAACATAATTTTGCAGCAAAACGCCCCAAAGGATTCCATTCTCTTCTGTCCTGGTTTAACTTCTGTCCATGATTCACTACCATTCAACGCCGTGCTCCAAACGTACATTATTCGAAATTTCTTCTTGAAATTAAGGCCTATGTTTGATACCAGAAGACGTTTCTTGGTCAGGAATGCACTCTTTCCCTGAGCCAATCCGCTTTTTAGTTCTCCTTGCTTCGTCCGTCATGGGTTATTTTGCTCCTGTAGAAATCTGAGTTGACCGGTTTGGAAGAAAAAAAGTCGTAAAATAGGTACATAGTCCGATATCGAAAACAGGCGCGCACTGTCGTTTACAAACAATACATTAGTAATACGAGTAATACTGACATTGTATCTCAGAGACCACCTAGTGCGGAAGTCAAATGTGGGCGATCAGCAGTTCTGACAAGAGGAGAATAGATTTTGAAATTTAGAGCTGCAGAAGAATACTAGAAGTTCGATCTGTAGCTCAAATAACTAACGAGGGAGTAGTGAGTCGAGTTATGGAAAAAAGAAATATGCGGCATAAATTTAGTAAAGGAAGGGAACGGTTTATTGCACACATCCTAAGGCATCAAACAGACGGCAGTTTGATGGGGAGGGGGGGGGGGGGGCAAAATTATAGATGGAGGCCTAGGAAAGAATTCAGTAAGCAGATTCAAAAGAAGTAGGCTGCGGTAGTTACACACATATGAAGAGGGTTGCACAGTGTAGACTAGCGTGGAGATTTGCATCAAACCAATCTTAGCACTGAAGACCACAACACCAGCAAGTAATAAGGTTTCAGTTTTGTCAGGTATACCACCACTTTGCGCAGCAATGAAACATTTCTATATTAAATTCGTACAGATTTGTCTACCACTTTGTTGAACAGAAAATTTAATTAACGGTAAAACGACTAGGGTAAATACCGGCTTGTTCTGTGAATAGATACCTCTACCTTTGGAAGTGGGAAGCAGAAGCCTAAACAGCAGGATGCATGGACGGACGGCTAACCTCGCGGCTACGTGGCAAGGCAAGCCGGCCTGCCGTACAATTACAGGGACAACGCTGCAGCCGTTGCGGACGCATAGCTACTCCGGCCTTCTGCCCCCCCCCCCCCCCCCCATGCCAACCTCGATTCTCCTCAGCTCTCCTGCTCACAGACAACATACGCATCTCTACCAGCCCTACACAGTCTTTTTCAATATGCGACAACATGATCCATAACGCTTCATGGTGTTCGGAGTGCATGACTGGTACTGTTATACAGGGTGTAAGAGCAGATATTTCTATGGCTGACTGAGGGTGGTGTATTGAACAACAGTACATTCAGTATTTACGTAATTTGCAAACTTATTACAAGTCATATGTTTTGAGGCTGAGTGGTACCTCAAAGTACACGTGGCAAGAGCGAGCCATTAATACCTATTTTCCTCTGGACAGCAGGTCGGTGTTGAAGTGAGACACATGGAAACAAAACGGTTAGTCTATACTGACAGGCGTAACCCAACTAGTGGTGCAATTATGACCGTGCAGGAACATCAGGTCGTAAAGTTTGTGATGTGTTTGTGAAAACAACCAATATACTGATGTGTGTGTATATTAAAGGCCAACATATAAAAATATAAATTATTCAATAAAGACTTAAAACATGGTCGCTACGGTGTGTCAAACACCACGCAGGCTTTATGTGAGGGCTAGTGGCTCTGCCTGTGTTGCCTTTCCCCAGTGCTTCTCGGAAGTACTCGATACAATATCCAACGTAAGAAAACCTTTGTAAATTACAAATCATGCAAAATACAAATAAATGCGATTG
The DNA here is from genome assembly GCF_023864275.1 of Schistocerca cancellata. Classification (NCBI taxonomy): domain Eukaryota; kingdom Metazoa; phylum Arthropoda; class Insecta; order Orthoptera; family Acrididae; genus Schistocerca; species Schistocerca cancellata. The sequence continues at coordinate 1,208,925,393 of NC_064626.1, forward strand.
TTTACAGATATACTGATGAAGTCAATAAAGCCAAAATAAGCATATACACAAAAATGAAATATCAAACACCATACTATCTACTAATTCTCTGCATAATCTCCTAATGTGACACTGTATATGCTGCAGGTGTCATAATAAAAAAACTTACGGCAGTTTCATTTAGCACTGCTGTGCGGCGTTTTTCGGTCGGCACGATTTTCTTCAGTTCGTCAGACTCGTCGTGTCGGCGACTGACTACCATTCACTGACTGTTCGCCGTGTAAAAGCAGTTCATAGCACGAGTGGCTGTTTGCACAAAAAGAGGCAGTACCCTATTGTCACAAGCCTCGAATGGGTACGACAGAAGGGAGAATAAGAATTCTCAATATCTGTTCTGAGGTTATCACGTATTTTCTATGGCACGATATTACAATACCATGCAGAAAGAGCAGAATATTAATACTGCTTATTCATGTTTTAATAAAAATTTAAAGATTTAGTTGACTGTGAAGGAGCAAAAATTTACAACACTCTACAGATGGGATTCACTAAGCTCTTAGTGCTAAGTTCGCAGGCTTGGAGCACTTGATGAAAGTCGTGGTACGAATAGTCAATTTTCTGAAGTCGTATGTGTCATTCCATTGTCAGTTAGTTTTCAACGGAAATGAACTATGAGAGTGGGTACTTTATGTATTACTGAAAAGTACGTGGATTAAGTCAAGGTCTTACCTGGAACAAGTTTTTGATTTCAAAACCGTTATTGTTGAATTTAAGAAAAAAAAAGGAGAGAAGGAATTAAAATTAGAACATGCGGAATGAAATGCAGACCTTGCAATTTAATGTTTACTTGACTGCTCACTCCACGGTAAGCTATTGCAACTTGAGAAACTAGTTATTTCGGATTTGATGTGGATGATTTTAAAAAGAAAACCGCATTGTGTAAGGGACAAGTTCTGACAAAAAAACTCCGTCCATTTCTCTAAACTCACTGGCGCTAAAGAAAACGCGAGAGTTGAAGAATTCATTGTGGCCTTGAAAAATTACAAGGATAGTTTTCTAAACGTTTTGAGGACACTGCCTATTTTACATTTGTTTTCGAGCTGTTTTAGAGACCGTGTGCTGTTTAACCTGAAAGCGCCCCCGTGCGTGTACAGCCAGAACAGACTGATCTGCAGTGAAATTCCCATTTAAAAGACAACTTATTTTACGAAACGAAATTCCGGAAACTTATTTTAGGTTAAAACTGACCAGAAGGTCTACGTTATTTTCCTCGACGAGAGCTTCGACGGCTCCATAATGAGGTTTAAAACGTGTTATGCCAGCTTGATTGGAGAAATGGAGTGTCCTTTATTTTCACTTATGCTTTACATATTCATAAAATAAAGTGTCCCAAAAAATGCACACACCTCTCGAACTGAGTTAGCATCGTTTGTTTAAACATGGTATTATGGATGATAAAAACTGCGAATGAACTGTGCAAATAATCTTTAACTATTAAATATTATTAACCAACTTCTAAATCTAAAACAAGTGTCGAGAATACAAATTCGCACTTCTGGGTCTTACATTTCTGTATTTTCACCATAGATATGTGCAACGTAACAGATTTGAGCAATAGTGTTGCAAATTATTGTCTGTTTCCTGCAAGGTATATACACTAAAAGTGTCCACACAATTTTAACTTAATTAGTCAATACTTATTTTACACGAGCTAAATCGCAAAACATATTGGAAAATTCGTAGATTATGTGAATGAATGAATTACTTTGGTTACGTGGAAATTATCGAATGAAGTGTTGCAATACTGTGCTAATCTGACAGTTCGCTGGTTCAGAAGCTACCAGAAACCCTACAACGCTGACTCTTTAAGGGGCTCCGGAAAGGCTCAAAATCATGAAAACTTCAATTTTTACTTTTTTGCGTTTTCTGAATCTGCAGACTATTACCTTTTAATAGATATATAATTTATTCAATTCCGAAGACTACAACTATTTTTAAATTTTTTTTTTGAAATGTGTTCTACATGGGCGTGACCCACTGTGGCGCTGTTAAACTGCTGTCAAATGGTGTTATTATTAACGTCCGTGTTCATCAGGTACATTTTAGTGATGTGAGATAAAGTATGTGTTGTGGCTAACCTGTGATGGTTCAATATATATCACTGTTGAAAAAGTGTATTCACGGAAAAACTCAAAACCCCAATGAAAGTGTAAGTAGTGTTATATGGTCGAGAATCCCCAAGACTGTATTTGTTGGAATAGAAACACTTCACTTTGGTGTGTATGATGCTGTTGCGACTTTCAATGATGGCAACATTGTAAGGTGCAAGGTATTTAGAAATATGGGAATGAAGATAGGTTCTAACATGGTACGAGCGATGCTTGCTTTAGACAAGGAACGCCTTCGGGCTGCAGACAGGGCTGAAAAGAGTCTAGAAATACAAGCAAGAGTAAACAGGAGGAGGAACAAGAGGAAGCTGGAGGAGGAGTTTGCAGAGGATGAAGATAATCCACCCTATGGACCTGGAATGCACTAAAAAGTTAATCCAATCTTTGTCGCTCGATTCCCAAAACTTTTATTTTCTCATACTAATTACATGTTTTCTAAGGATCTTCCAAACATATTAGTTTCAAACTTTCAGTAAATGTTACACAGTACCTTCTGCATAATGTAACACAGCCTTTTTCCAAAAAACTGTATATTTTTGAATATATAAATACAAATTGCAAAAAAATGTTGTGAATTTTCATTACAATTGAAAAAAAATCATCTTTAATAACTGAACTAAAATTTTGTAAAATCCCTGTGTTAAGTTGTAGCCCATATTCCAATAAATAATCTGTAAAAAGTTCAACTTCCTACCTCAAATACTTTGTGAGGAAAGATGTAATTTATAAGCGTTATTTTAACATTGCACGTATAGGGCGTTCCGGAGCCCCTTAAAGAACCAAAACAACTTGAAATGTCTGATTACTTTGCAAACGAGTTAAATGTTCTCAATATTTGGGGTTACACATGTAAAACATTTGTGGTTGAAGACGACGCTTTACTATTTTGACTTTGGGTGAATGAGTCTAAACAAATAAAACCGACATATTTATGGTTTTGTGTCTTTAACCCTGAAAGGTTTTAATACTAATCCACAAATATTTAACAAATTAACTCATTTGTACAGTAATCAGATATCTGAAACTGCTCTAAACATGGGAGTTCAATTCTGTAAAGAATCGAGGGTGTGGAACAGGCGCGAGGAGGTTGCCGCTGAAAAAGTACACCGAAGCGACAAATGTCACGGTATGCCTCCTAATATCGTGTCGGACCTTCTTCGTCCCGGCGTAATGCAGCAACTCGACTTCCATTCCGTGTGAAGACAGTCCACACCATTATGGAGCCGCCACCACCTTGCACAGGGTTCATGGCTTCGTGGGGTTTGTGGCATGCTCGAACCCTACTATCACATCTTACTAACTGATATCGAGACTCACTAGACGAGGCCACGGTTTTCCAGTATTACAAGATCCACCCGATATGGTGACCAGACCGGAAAAGGCGCCGCAGGCGAAGTAAAGCTGTTAGCAAAGGCACTCGCGTCGGTCGTCTGCTGTCACAGCCCATTAACGCTGTCCTAACAAATACGTTCATTGTACGTCTCACATTGATTTCTGCTGTTATTTCACGCAATGTTGTTTGTCTGACAACTCTACTCTGGTTTCGATCATTAAGATGAGACCTCCGGTAACTGCGTTGTTCGTGGTGAGAGGTAGTGCCTAGAATTTTGAATTTTCCGCACACTCTTGCTACTGTGAATCTCGGAATACTGAATTCCCTAACGACTTCCGAAATGTCCTATGCGTCTAGCTCCAACTACCATTCCACGCTCAAAGTTTTTTAATTTCCAGTCACGTCGGTAAACTTTTCACATGAATCATCTGAGTACAAACGACAGAGCAGACAATGCAGTCCCCTTTGATACCTTGTGTATACGATTCTACTGCCACCTGTATACTGGCATATCGCTATCAAAAAAAATAGTTCAAATGGCTCTGAGCACTATGGGACTCAACATCTTAGGTCGTAAGTCCCCTAGAACTTAGAACTACTTAAACCTAACTAACCTAAGGACATCACACACACCCATGCCCGAGGCAGGATTCGAACCTGCGACCGTAGCAGTCCCGCGGTTCCGGACTGCAGCGCCAGAACCGCACGGCCACCGCGGCCGGCATATCGCTATCACATGACGGTGTAACCTCAGTGTAAAACGTCGTCCTTGGTGTTGAATCTTTGTGGCATGAACAATGAAAATTTAACAAGTGATAAACTGTTTTCTTTTCATTGTCTTGTGGCGATATAAACGAGGAAAAGGTTTGAAAAGATTTGAAATTTTTTTAAAAATCTGTTGGAAGTCGCGAAGTGGCCTCATTCTCAAATACTCAATAAATATGGTTGATTGGTTTAAAAGAGGCGAGAGGGGAGTAGTAGTAGTAGTAGAAGGGTTTTGTGGGCGCACGACGCGAGAGGGGAGGGGAGGGGACAAACTGCTAGGGGGGAGGGGACAAACTGGTAGGTTATCGGTCCCTGGATGAATATGCTGTGAGTAATCTGGGCTCTGTGAGTTACATTGGCTCAAGTCGTATTCACAGTTTACAACTTTAATACTGGACTTATGGTGTTAGGCCTTTAATACGGAGGATGGAACTTAAATAGTGGCAACTATTTATTTACAGCTCGTACAAAATAGATACGTGTTTCAAAGTTTTACTACCTTCAACGTAGTCACGAGCATTGTGTATAACCCGTTGCCAGTGATGTGGAAGTCGTAGGATACTCTCAGCAGAGCGGCGAGGTCTATTGCCCGACGAATTTGTAGCAGTTCTGAAGCGAATGCCGTGAAGTGTTTCCTTCAGTTTAGAAATCGAGTTGAACTCACGAGGGCTCAAGTAATGGGGGTGCAGTCGGTGGTATAGCACTAAGCAGCCCCATCAGTCCAACAAATCAGTAACAGCTTACACTGTACGTGCTTGTGCATTGTCATGCAAAATGATGGTCAGGTCCTGCAGAAAGTGTCATCACTTCTGTCTCTAAGCTGGTCGGAGGTTGTGTTGCTAAAACGAGGAGCATAGAGACAGAAGTGATGACACTTCCTGCAGGACCTGACCATCATTTTGCAGGACAATGCTCAAGCACGTACAGTGCAAGCTGTTACTGATTTGTTTGAATGATGGGACTGCTAAGTGCTATACCACCTACTGCACTCCCTTGACTTAAGCCCTTGTGAGTTCAACTCGATTTCTAAACTGAAGGAAACACTTCACGGCATTCGCTTCAGAACTGCTACAAATTCGTCGGGCAATAGACCTCGCCGCTCGAACTCTCAACACAACTGTCACTGCTAAGAGTATCCTACTACTTCCACATCGCTGGCAACGGGTTATATGCAATTCTGGTGACTACTTTGAAGGTAATAAAACTTTGAAACACGTATATATCTTGTACGAGCAGGAACTAAATAGTTGCCACTATTAAAGTTCCAACCCTCGTATAATGAGGAGATTAAGAAACATTTAAAATTTTCTAAATTCGCTCAAAAATATGTGAAATACTGATAATAAAATTTTTGTTGCCACTGGAAGATAGGCATCCTGCAACTGGAACCGGATCATGGTTTTAGCTGTTAGGTAGTGAGAGACAGAGTGGTAGTAAGTTCCTATGGGACCAAAGTGCTGAGGTCATCGGTCCCTAGGCTTACACACTACTTAATCTAACTTAAACTAACTTCAGCTAAGTACAACACACACACCTATACCCGAGGGAGGGATCGAACCTCCTTCCTAGAAGCTTATGTATCAACTTATAAATTATAGCCTGTAACATGAGGTTGGTAACCGTAAATAAGTGAATCATGTGGAAGTTGTACACCTCAGAGACCAGGGTTCTGCATCGAGGTGGTACAGAGATCACTGGTGCATTCTAATGTACGAGGTGTGGCTAGAGAAAACCCGACTAGTACTGGTGAAACAATAAAACGAATGCAATAAGGCTGAAAGTCGCGTGGCCTGTCACGTGACTCTCGCTCCGCCTACTGCTCGAGTTTCATCTGCCTCCTGCACTCAGTCTGCCCGTGGCGTCTATTTTAAGTAGTTGACGTTTTGTCTGTGCGTCGGAAAATGTTGAGTGTACAGAAAGAACAGCGTGTTAACATCAAATTTTGTTTGAAACTAGGAAAGTCTGGAAGTGAAACGTTTGTAATGTTACAACAAGTGTACGGTGATGATTGTTTATCGCGAACACAAGTGTTTGAGTGGTTTAAACGATTTAAAGATGGCCGCGAAGACACCAGTGATGACACTCGCACTGGCAGACCATTGTCAGCAAAAACTGATGCAAACATAGAAAAAATCGGTAAACTTGTTCGACAAGATCGGTTTTTTTCTAGCCGCACCTCGTAAATATTTGTGTGTGATGTTTTCCAGGATGTCGGAACAAATCATTCTTCGGCGTTCCTTCTGTTCAATTGTGAGACACTTTAGAACCATTTTTGAACACACTTTGTTCATGTTGAAACTTTCATGAAGAATCTGCCTAACACTTTCCTTGTCAACTCCTGTTAACTCAGACACTGCTCTGATTGTTAAACGGCGATCTTGTCGAACAAGTTTACCGATTTTTTCAATGTTTGCATCAGTTTTTGCTGACAATGGTCTGCCAGTGCGAGTGTCATCACTGGTGTCTTCGCGGCCATCTTTAAATCGTTAAACCACTCAAACACTTGTGTGCGCGATAAACAATCATCGCCGTACACTTGTTGTAACATTAGAAACGTTTCACTTGCAGATTTTCCTAGTTTGAAACAAAATTTGATGTTAACACGCTGTTCTTTCTGTACACTCAACATTTTCCGACGCACAGACAAAACTTCAACTACTTAAAACAGACGCCACGGGCAGACTGAGTGCAGGAGGCAGATGAAACTCGAGCAGTAGGCGGAGCGAGAGTCACGTGACAGGCCACGCGACTTTCAGCCTTATTGCATTCGTTTTATTGTTTCACCAGTACTAGTTCGGTTTTTTTCTAGCCACACCTCGTACATAGTATCAGGTATCCAGTTCAGTCAAATGTATACTTTTTGATCTTGCAGCTTTGGCAGATATGAGTGTCATTTGTATTTGTATCGCTATTCATGTAATCTTTTCTGATGACTCCTTCGAAGTGTAGCTTTCGTCCAGCATCGCAAGTTCCACCCTCTACCGCACGCTCCAGCGAGCACTGGCTCCAGTTGTGGTTGCAGTTCTAACTGAACCAAAACGGCCGTGACCCTTCACCCGCTGCTTCTGCCGTGTTGCGAGAGCCGCTGCCGCCACTGTTTGCTACGCTGTGGCGAAACTCTGCGCGTGCTCCACTCCCTGGACCCTCTGCAATTCCGCGAGCAGAAGTCGTGAATGGAGCATCACTGTTAGGAGGCGCCGGATCTCCAAGAAACGTCGAATCCAAACGCTTGTGAAACGGCAAAATATGAGCTCCACATCGTCCACTTATATTGGGTATACGGCTATCGGCGGCGTAGATTCGTAAGCACACCGGATAAAAAACTAGGCACCCCCTTAAGACACCTGATTAAGTACAGGGCTATTACAAATGATTGAAGCGATTTCATAAATTCACTGTAGCTCCATTCATTGACATATGGTCACGACACACTACATACACGTAGAAAAACTCATAAAGTTTTGTTTGGCTGAAGCCGCACTTCAGGTTTCTGCCGCCAGAGCGCTCGAGAGCGCAGTGAGACAAAATGGCGACAGGAGCCGAGAAAGCGTATGTCGTGCTTGAAATGCACTCACATCAGTCAGTCATAACAGTGCAACGACACTTCAGGACGAAGTTCAACAAAGATGCACCAACTGCTAACTCCATTCGGCGATGGTATGCGCAGTTTAAAGCTTCTGGATGCCTCTGTAAGGGGAAATCAACGGGTCGGCCTGCAGTGAGCGAAGAAACGGTTGAACGCGTGTGGGCAAGTTTCACGCATAGTGATGTGAAACATTCAGTGTTTAAACGTCCTCTACCAAGAAACGTGCCAGAACTGCGAGCTCGCATCAACAATGCTTTCGAACTCATTGATGGGGGCATGCTGCACTGAGTGTGGGAGGAACTTGATTATCGGCTTGATGTCTGCCGAATCACTAAAGGGGCACATATCGAACATTTGTGAATGCCTAAAAAAACTTTTTGAGTTTTTGTATGTGTGTGCAAAGCATTGTGAAAATATCTCAAATAATAAAGTTATTGTAGAGCTGTGAAATCGCTTCAATCATTTGTAATAACCCTGTAGTAACACCGCCTTTAGCCTTAATAGCTGCTTCAGTTCTACGTTTCTTCCGGTATCCCATATCCTACCGACGCCGCTCACTGACTATTAGATCCCACAGAGCTACCAAACTGCGGAGATGTTTGCTACGTTTTGAGGCGTAGCGCCTGTACATCGTCCCTGTTGTGATGGGAAATCTGTGAACAGAAGAGCAGTGTGAGTTACATGCAAGACAGGTGGTGCCAGATGGCTCCAGTGTATGTAGTTTCTATGCGAGACTGATAGACACTGTTGGAGACGCAGTCAAAATACTGTTAATTTTATTTCCGATTTTGTTTGTTTGATTTTCTGATTGTTTATTAATTAACCACACCTGGAAGAAAACTAGCCTTCCAGCCGGTCCCAAGCCCGGATAAATTGGGAGGGTTAATCGTTGGGCTAACCATCCAACATTGTAAAAAACTGATGGGTTCCTATACACTCACACCCAGCCTCGGATTGGAATGAATCTAACGGAAAAGACCCAAGCTTATGAATAAAGTTCTACGAATAGGTACATGGAACGTAAAAACACTGTAGGCTGCAGGACAGACCAGGATATTTGATGAAGAACTAACAGAGCACAAGATGGATATTACAGCCCTGCAGGAGATAAGATGGCCTGGACAAGGTATGCACAGAGAGAAATACTATACGATGATATACAGCGGAAACAAGCATGGTCACCACATATCTGGGACAAGATTTGCGGTTCATAATAAAATAATGGCCAATGTGATGTCACTAGAAAATGTCAATGAAAGAATATGCTACATCAGAATCAAAGGCAAATATAGAAACATCTCATTAATAAGTGTTTATAACCCAACTGAGGACAGCGGGGAAGACATAAAAGACGAATTCTATGACACCTTAGACCAGACGTCTCCAGATTTCCACAGTATGATATTAGAATTGTGCTGGGAGACTTAAATGATAAAATAGCAGTGGAAACCATATATAGGCATGGTCAGCCTTCACACTGAATCAAATGATAATGGTATAAGGCTTGTCAACTTCGCCACAGCTGGAAACATGAAAATAGTAAGTACATCATTCTCCCATAAAGACATACTCGTACATAAAGCAACATGGACCTCACTGGATGGATTAACTAGGAACCAAACAGACCATGTTTTGACAGAGAAAAAAACATAAAAAGGCAATAACAGATGTTAGAACAATGAGAGGGGCTGGGATAAGACCTTTCTCTTGTGCTAATGAAGATGAAACAATCATTAACAAACCACCAAGTGAGAACAACAGTGGTAAAATAACCCAAAGAGTAGATGTGAGTAGGCTAAAAGAGGAGGAGGTGAATAAACAGTTGATACTTTCGTTGGGAACTGCAGATATAACTTCCGTTTTACTCGACGATTTTCCGTACTGAGACCTTTCTGACAGGAAGTCACGAATCGTCACACTAGTGAGGCGATCTTGCGTTGGCACGCAATTTACTTACAAACCACTTGGGGCGACAGACGGTGGTCTAGCGGTTCTAGGCGCTTAGTCCGGAACCGCGCGACTGCTACGGTCGCAGGTTCGAATCCTGCCTCGGGCGTGGATGTGTGTGATGTCCTTAGGTTAGTTAGGTTTAAGTAGTTCTAAGTTCTAGGGGACTGATGACCACAGATGTTAAGTCCCATAGTGCTCAGAGCCATTTGAACCATTTTTTTTTTTGGGGGGCGACAGATGTGAAAAGCTTTCTAGTTATCTAGAAATATGGAATCAACTTGAGATCCTCTGTCGATAGCATTCATTACTTCGTAGGAATGAAGAGCTGTTGCGATTCACAAGGACAATATTTTCAGAATCCGTCCTGGTTATGAGTTTAGAGTTGATCTCTACCAACACTACGGTTCGGTAGTTTTGTTACAGTGCATAAATGACATAATGAATGGTAGGATTACCTGTGCCGGCCGGTGTGGCCGTGCGGTACTAGGCGCTTCAATCTGGAACCACGTGACCGCTACGGTCGCAGGTTCGAATCCTGCCTCGGGCATGGATGTGTGTGATGTCCTTAGGTTAGTTAGGTTTAAGTAGTTCTAAGTTCTAGGGGACTAATGACCTCAGATGTTAAGTCCCATAGTGCTCAGAGCCATTTTTTTTGGATTGCTAGCATTGGTATGGAACGAAATACAAATGAATGTGTGGCAAAGAACTGGGATCTGAGGACTTCTCTTTGTTTGTTATAAACGCACATGGTCCAGTATTGGTCCCTTGTGTATTTTATATCCTTGCAAAATAAAAATTGCATTTCATAAGTGATAAAAATTAGCTGCTTGCGTAGCTTCTCCACTTTAATGCAACTGAAGCAATTATTTTTTATTCAAGTAGAGTGTACAGGCATAAACATAGAAAGTCTATGTACTTATTGTTGTTATTTTGTACTCAATATAACGCTCTTCATCACGATCAAAGGCAAGAGTTTGTTTAGCAGTGACAGAAACATGTTTTATATAAGGCCGACGAAGTACTGAAGCAATGTTTGACACTGTATGTTTTTGTTTCGAGTTTTTTTTAATTATACCTTTTTTTTGGAGAAATTGCATTTTATAGCGCTATATGACAAATCTGAAGTTTTTTGTTTTTATAACATCTCTGTTATTATTGTAACTGTATATGTGACATTAAATACATAGAAAGAAGTATCCTTTATTGTATGATTATATGATAGCGGAACAAACACTGGTAGCAGTTACTTCTGTAAAATATCTGGGAGTATGCGTGCGGAACGATTTGAAGTGGAATGAACACATAAAATTAATTGTTGCTAAGGCGGGTACCAGGTTGAGATTCATTGGGAGAGTCCTTAGAAAATGTAGTCCATCAACAAAGGAGGTGGCTTACAAAACACGCGTTCGACCTATACTTGAGTATTGCGCATCAGTGTGGGATCCGTACCAGATCGGGTTGACCGAGGAGATAGAGAAGATCCAAAGAAGAGCGGCGCGTTTCGTCACAGGGTTATTTGGTAACCGTGATAGCGTTACGGAGATGTTTAACAAACTCAAGTGGCAGACTCTGCAAGAGAGGCACTCTGCATCGCGGTGTAGCTTGCTGTCCAGGTTTCGAGAGGGTGCGTTTCTGGATGAGGTATCGAATATATTGCTTCCCCCTACTTATACCTCCCGAGGAGATCACGAATGTAAACTTAGAGAGATTCGAGCGCGCACGGAGGCTTTCAGACAGTCGTTCTTCCCGCGAACCATACGCGACTGGAACAGAAAAGGGAGGTAATGACAGTGGCACGTAAAGTGCCCTCCGCCACACACCGCTGGGTGGCTTGCGGGGTATAAATGTAGATGTAGATGCAGATGAAATCGCGTCTTGTGCGATAGATCCAGTAGTATTTCGTGAGTGCCATGTATGTAACGTGTGTTTTCGTTAACATCGATTTGTGTGCCTGTGTGTGTGTGTGTGTGTGTGTGTGTGTGTGTGTGGTTGGGTGGGTGGGTGGGTGAGTGGGTCAGTGTGTGGTGGGTGGGTGTGTATGTGTGTGGGTGAGTGTGTGGGTCGTTGTGTGTGTGGATGTGTTGTTTTTAGTGCAGTTATAAAGTGTGATAAAATACGCAATAATAACAGTGTCAGATCCAGGATTCGGGTTCCAATCACATCAAGAAAGAAAGACAGACAAGGAATTGGAAGTGAACTGGTTATTTTATTGTTGCAGTTTGGCAACGGCGAACACTCTAGGCGTTGAGCGCTCAGATTGGAGGAAAGCAGCTCCAATGTGTCAAGTGTCAACTATCAAGTAATTTTAATTGGACTTCTGCCGTAGTCTACGCTTACTTTTGGTAGCTTACGGTACTTTTACAACTCTAATGTTAACAGATCGTTTTCCTTGAGGTATGCTGGAGCACAGAGTATGTTTCAAAATCCTACTGCCAATCGATGTTAATGAATTGGGTCTATAATTCAACGGATTGTAGTTGGGATCTTGTGTGTCATCGGCAGGTGCGCCACCTAGTGAGGCTCCATCCGTATTCTAGCACTTGTTGCACAGCGAGACGTCCGTGTCAGAAAGCAGTCGCGCTCTCACGCGTTTCCCCCCGCGTGGGGACCGCCATTATTTTGTCGCCAGTGTTAAGTCACGGTAGCTGGCGCCAACGTTATTGGCTGCCGTCTGCCGCGCAGACCTCAAGAGCTGCGGTTTTGTGCGGGAACGCACGGCAGCCGCGGGGAAAGCGTGCGTGCATGTGTGTGTCAGTGAGTGAGTGAGTGAGTGTGTGTGTGTGTGTGTGTGTGTGTGCGCGCGTCGGTCGTGACTACGCCGCGCCAGCCGGGAAATGCAAGGCACCCGTCGACAGCTGTTTCTGTGTAGCACAATGCGCCGTAGTGGTTTATCTGCGCGCGGTAACGTCCACTTTCACTGCTTTCACTCTCGATACCCAGTACCCCATCTCCTTCCCCCGCCGCCCACGCCACTACTCACATTTCCGCAGCCACGACTTTGCCGTAACCAGTTTCGTAACTAACCAGAAGTCTGTAATTCCGCTTTGCCTCAGTCGTGCTCTTCCCATCAGTGTAATCTTGAAATGTTCTTTACGCAGTTGATGGAATGGGACAACCTTGTGAAACGTCTCCTTTGAAAAATTATACAAGACTATGCTTAAACTGACACACAATATTTTTAGCGCAACGCAATCTGACTTTCAAAATTCCCTTCAAAACAATGGCCCTGACTAACATTAATCTATACCTTTCACAAATCACTTACCTCACAAAAATCTTCATTACTCGAACTACTGCAATACAGCGAGCGCCACTACTGCCAGCTAAATAAAAGATTCAAACTACAGAAGTCACTAACTACTGATAGGGATAGTTAGCAAATGAAAGATTTTAATAGAGAACAAACAATGTATTTACCTTAATAGTGTTGAAAAAGCATAATATACATAGCAGTTCATAATATCCATTCTGTACTCAAAAATCCGCCTTCTCATTTCCCACATCCACCACTGCTGGCGGCTCACCTCCAACTGCGCAACGCTACGCGCTGTTCACATCCAGCTGCCGCTGCCCAACACTACAATGGCAGACAACAATGCAAACTAGCCACAGACTGCACACAGCACAGCCAGTGATTTTCATACAGAGCGCTACGTAACGTTGCCAATAAGAAAACATAAACAGCCTACTTACATAGCCCCCATGCTCCCCACAAAAAATTTTTACAAATTGTTTTGGGCAGTGGCCAATAATGATTTGATAAAATTTTTCATAATTACAATAACAAAGATATCCAATGCACACACTTATTAATACAATGTTGGTCAAAAGCTAAAATTTTCTCACAGTCCTAAAGACAGTCCTGATCATTCATCACAGTAAAATTTCAGTGTCTTTTTCTTTTTTTTTTCAAAGTCTGAGCAGTAAAAGACAATGCACACGGAAGTAGTGGATTTCCATGCAGTCTTGAAGAAGTAGTGTTGTCCTTCCAACTGAAAGACAGTGCTGACTCTTGACATGCTGACAGGTAATGGGCCACAACAGAGCAAACCCACAGCAGAGTCATTCGACGTTTTGAAGAAGATTGGTAGGTAGGTCATCACAGAGTAGACCCACTGTAGTCCTGGTAGAGATTACAGTATAAGTAGGCTGTTTATGTTTTCTTATTGGCAACGTTACGTAGTGCTCTGTATGAAAATCACTGGCTGTGCTGTGTCCAGTCTGTGGCTAGTTTGCATTGTTGTCTGACATTGTAGTGTTGGGCAGCGGCAGCTGGATGTGAACAGCGCGTAGCGTTGCGCAGTTGGAGGTGAGCCGCCAGCAGTGGTGGATGAGGGAAATGGGATGGCGGATTTTTGAGTACAGAATGGATATTATGAACTGCTATGTATATTATGCTTTTTCAACACACATACAAATGGGCGGCAGTCAGAATTGAGGTGACAGTCGATCGCCCACTACGATTCTGTGGATAGGATTGCCAGGTGTCCGCTTTTAGACGGACATATCTGGCTTTCTACGGTCGTCTCTCATCAAATAGAGCGATGCGCGAAGCATACAACCACCACCACCGTCACACCTTAACAAAAGATCTTGCTGGAAACCCAAGGAAATTCTGGTCTTACGTAAAATCAGTAAGCGGGTCGAAGGCTTCCATCCAGTCACTCACTGATCAGTCTGGCCTGGCAATGGAAGACAGCAAAACGAAAGCTGAAATTTTAAATTTAGCATTTGAGAAATCTTTCACGCAGGAGGATCGTACAAACATACCGCTGTTTGAGTCTCGTACAGATTCCCGTATGGTGGACATAGCGATAGACATCCCTGGGGTTGTGAAGCAGGTGAATGGGCTGAAAATAAATAAATCGCCAGGTCCTGATGGTAATTACAATTCGGTTTTACAGAGAGTACTCTACTGCATTGGCTCCTTACTTAGCTTGAATTTATCACGAATCTCTTGTCCAACGTAAAGTCCCGAGCGACTGGAAAAAAGCGCAGGTGACGCCTGTATATAAGAAGGGTAGAAGGACGGATCCTCAAAATTACAGATCAATATCCTTAACATTGGTTTGTTGCAGGATTCTCGAACGTATTCTCAGTTTGAATATAATGAGTTTCCTTGAGACAGAGAAGTTGCTGTCCATGGATAAGCACGGCTTTAGAAAGCATCACTCATGCGAAACGCAACTCGCCCTTTTTTCACATGATATCTTGCGAACCATGGATGAAGGGTATCAGACGGATGCCATATTCCTTGACTTCCGGAAAGCGTTTGACTCGGTGCCCCACTGCAGACTCCTAACTAAGGTACGAGCATATGGGATTGGTTCCCAAATATGTGAGTGTCTCGAAGACTTCTTAAGTAATAGGACCCAGTACGTTGTCCGCGATGGTGAGTGTTCAGCGGAGGTGAATGTATGATCAGGAGTGCCACAGGGAAGTGTGGTAATTCCGCTGTTCTTTTCTATCCACATAAATGATCTTTTGGATAGGGTGGATAGCAATGTGCGGCTGTTTGCTGATGATACTATGGTGTACGGGAAGTTGTCGTAGTTGAGTGACTTTAGGAGGAGACAAGATGACTTGGACGGGATTTGTGATTGGTGTAAAGAATGGCAGCTAACTCTAAATATAGATAAATGTAAATTAATGCAGATGAATAGGAAAAATCCCCTAATTTTTGATTACTCCATTAGTAGTGTAGCGCTTGACACAGTCACGTCGATTAAGTATTTGGGCGTAACATTGCAGAGCGATATGCAGTGGGACGAGCATGTAATGGCAGTTGTGGGGAAGGCGGATAGTCGTCTTCGGTTCACTGGTAGAATTTTGGGAAGATGTTGTTCATCTGTAAAGGAGACCGCTTATAAAACACTAATACGACCTATTCTTGAGTACTGCTCGAGCGTTTGGGATCCCTATCAGGTCGGGTTGAGGGAGGACATAGAAGCAATTCAGAGGCGGACTGCTAGATTTGTTACTGGTAGGTTTGATCATCACGCGAGTGTTACGGAAATGCTTCAGGAACTCGCGTGGGAGTCTCCGGTTCAAATGGTTCAAATGGCTCTGAGCACTATGGGACTTAACATCTATGGTCATCGGTCCCCTTGAACTTAGAACTACTTAAACCTAACTAACATAAGGACATCACACAACACCCAGTCATCACGAAGCAGAGAAAATCCCTGACCCCGCCGGGAATCGAACCCGCGAACCCGGGCGCGGGAGTCTCTGGAGGAAAGGAGGCGTTCTTTTCGTGAATCGCTACTGAGGAAATTTAGAGAACCAGCATTTTAGGCTGACTGCAGTACGATTTTACTGCCGCCAACTTACATTTCGTGGAAAGACCAGAAAGATAAGAGAGATTAGGGCTCGTACAGAGGCGTATAGGCAGTCATTTTTCCCTCGTTCTGTTTGGGAGTATAACGGGGAGAGAAGATGCTAGTTGTGGTACGAGGTACCCTCCGCCACGCACCGTATGGTGGATTGCGGAGTATGTATGTAGATGTAGATAGAAATACACACAAGTCCAAAATGTCCAGATTTCGTTAAACTTTCTAACCATGAAGAAGAGAAGGCACAACTAAGGCCGGTTCCAAGCTACTGACATAAGAAAGGCAGTAAGGAATAAGTAAAAAGAGCAATAAGGAATGTCCGCCCCAATAGCTGAGCGGTCAGCGCGTTGGAATGCCACGCACGTGGGCTCGGGTTCGATTCCCGGCTGGGGTGGGAGATGTTCTCCCCTCAGGGACTAGGTGTTGTGCTGTCCTCATTATCATTTCATCTCCATTGTCGACCCTAGCAAGTCGCCCAATGTGGCGTCGCACTCAATAAGACTTGAACTTGGCGGCCGAACTTCCCGCCTGGGACTTCCCGGCCACTGAAGCCATACGATCATTTCCAGCAGATATACCTTAGGAACATACAGGGTGATTCAGGTGTTCCTATCAATGTCGTTTTATGCAACTCCCACTACATCTACGTGATTACTCTGCTATTCACAATAAAGTGTCTGGGAGAGGGTTCAATGAACCACCTTCAAGTTCTCTCTCTACCGTTACACTCTCGAACGGCGCGCGAGAAAAAAACGAGCAGTTAAATTTTTCTGTGCGAGCCCTGATTTCTCTTATTTTACCGTGATGATTGTTTCTCCCTATGTAGGTGGGGACCAACAGAATGTTTTCGCAATCGAAGGAGACAACTGGTGATTGAAATTTCATGAGAAGATCCCGTCCCAACGAAAAACGCCTTTGTTTTAATGATTGCCACTCCAATTCACGTATCATGTCTGTGGCACTATCTCCCCTACTTCGCGATAATACAAAACGAGCTACCCTTCTTTGTACTTTTTCGATGTCATCCGTCAGACCCATCTGATGCGGATCCCACACCGCACAGCAATACTCCAGAACAGGACGGATAAGCGTGGTGTAAACAGTCTCTTTAGTAGATCTGTTGCACCTTCTAAATATTCTGCCAATGAATCACCTGTATCAAGAACAGTATTCAGACAGGCGACAGCCACGTAATCGATATACAAGTTCCCTCTCAGAGCTTTATGTGACTATTAGCAAACCGAATCATACGGAAAAAATACAAGTAAGGATTTACCATGACTTACACGGAATTTTCGATCAAAATTTACCTTAAGTCTCTGTAAGTCCATCTTTTCAGAGATGGCTGCGGGACTTGGCTGTTCGATACAGGATATCAAATTAAACGCCTTTCATCCGTCTAGTTTCCAAACTTGTTTTATTTGGCTACCAGTTGCAGCGCTTTACTACCCCATCTTCAGGCACCTGACCGACGTGTAGAAAGATTCTATCTCGGTTCTGATCGAAACAGAGGCCAGCAGTACAGATTTTTGCTATAGCGATCACTTCAACCATCGTCTGCCGACCAGCAGATGATGCTTGAAGTGATTGTTATAGCAAAAATCTACTAATACCAGTATTTCTGACCTCTGATTTGATCAGAACCGGGGTAGAATCTTTCTACACGTCGGTCAGGTGTCTGAAGATGGGGTAGTAAAACGCTGGAACTGGTAGCCAAATAAAACAAGATTGGAAACTAGACAGATGAAAGGTGTTTAATTTGGCATCCTAAAATATACCTTAGTTCTGTCATACTTATCCAAGTGCCTTCAGGTTTCCTTTGTGTAATTGGCGGTATAATAGTTCAGGTTTGCGATGTCTCTGTACGTTTATTCCTTTTATAATACTTAACCTTTCGTAAATAGTTCAGAAACGTTGACTTATAAAGTATGTTTAACCATCAGAAACAACGAAATTAACAGCAGATATCAAATGGGATGCGTGGTAGTAACAATTTTTCAGTATATAAGCCAATGAAAATATTAATATACACGAAGAGTCAGCTGCACCTACCAATGTAGTTTTATGCAACTCCACATGACAGAACAACGTTTTTTGCTGGTTCTCCCTGGAGATGTGAAGCACATTGTCAAAATGTACAGAATAACTGGTAAAGTGTATGAAGACATCTTAGAATTATTGTACAAATTTTGCTTATGAAACTGTTTCAGCACATTAATGCGGCGAGTCATATGATAATCTTTTCATTAGATTATATACTGGAAAGTTGTTACTTCTGTGCTTCCCATTTTGATTTCTGAACCATTTACGAAATGTTAAGTACAATAAATGGAATAAGCTTACAGAGACATCCAAAACCTGTGTGACTACACAGCTAATTACACAAAGAAAGAGTGGAGACAGTTGTAGAACTACGGCAGGAGTAAGGTATGTCTTGGTCCAGAAATACCATGTAACAGATGCCCAATCTTGTGATGTACTTTTTACGGTATGATTCCGTTTGTTAACAGTCGCCCAACGCTCCGAAAGGGAATCGATATCGATTACGTGGCTGTCACCAGTCTGCATACTTTCTTTGATACAGACGTAGCGCCAGCTGCATAAAACGACATTGGTGAAGCAGCAGAGGCACCCTGTGTAGATATACCAAGCAATGATTGTGTGTTGACTTACGTTTTCCTTCGTAGACCGAATGAGCCTAACACACAATAACCACCTAAGCGTCGCAGACGAATCCATGATTATTTGTTTTATTAAATGAAGAACTTCTAGTTTATGTTGGCAAAAATTATGTTAGAAACAAGAACGAGCAAGTAAGAAGACAGAACACTTAGTTGTTGTCATAACTGCCAAATACTGATCTATTCCTTTTACTCTAAGCATATTTAAAGTTGATCTCAGAAAAGACTGACTGTATTTAATTGCTAATAAACGACTGAAAATTTCCAGCTGACTGTATTTCTTATTAACATTAGAAATGAATTTCCTGTATTATTCTGCTATCGTTGTGAATATTTTGTGAATAAAACCGTCTAGATCGCTTATTAAAATTTCTGTATTTATTTTTCTGTATTTATATCATTAGATATCAAAAGGCATAGATTTCGTAAAAGAAGGGAAGGATTTGGAAGAACAAAATGTAAAGCTGGTTGAACCAGCTGTAAGAGTTTTTTTAATACTGGTGACATCTAGGTTCCGAATGGGAAAATAATATCTTTTGCATGAAACATTAATGAAAACCACCACAGCTGTTCTAATGGATATTTATTTTTGGAACATCATTAGGTTGCCTGCAGTTACACAAAAGAAGAAACTAGACTAAAACTGTAGTATCTTAAAGAATAAAACGGTCAACTCATACTGTCAACAGTGTTGTAATAAATCCTCACCGGGTCGTGCCAGTATCATGGTATAGCATGTCTGGTTCTCCTCTGGAACGTTGGAGAGAAAATCTGGAAACGATGACCACACAAAAATTTTGTCCTGCGCCTGGCAGGAGCATAGCGAACAGTAACTGAATGGGACACGGTATGCCGTGGACAGTGGACAGTAGACTGTCACGAGAGAGCTGTTCCACGAAAGAGGTAAACATACTACGCGGTCTCTGGCGGTTGCTATATATCAATTACGGGATCATAAGCTTTACAAGTGGGGACTATACTTTAAATACAGAAATGATACTAAAGTGTAAAAAACGCTGTACAATTATTCAAATCAATTACAATTTAATCGTGTTTGTCATACTTCAATGTCATTTTTGTACATAAGGTTTTAGTTTTGCTTGTAACGATTAATGATTCCGCTATCGATGCATCGCACTCGACAGATGCAAAGTGTATGTTTACGTGTTTGTTACCTCTCTCGTGGAGAACCCGAGTCTGGGGTACATGCGTACACAGCATGCTGTCTCGGATGCAATTTCTGCTCGTCGTGTCTCTGCCAGACGGTCGTAAGAATGTTTATGTGGTCATCATTACCCGTTTTGTGTGTAACATTACGGCAACCAGACCTTTAATACCATGATACTGACTCAGTTCGGTCAGGGTTTATTATAAGACTTATTAATTAAATATATTATGTGTCCCAGAGACATATTAAGTCTCAGTTTCATCAATGATAATGAATACTGGCTGAACATCTAATATTAATGTATCACCTATGCCTAAGGTACAGGCAAGACTACCCACATTTCCTTCAATGCTAAGGTTCTATTCCAATGTTCGAGAGCCTCTGCAATAAGGATACAAGTTAAAAAGCAAAAAATCGACATAGGTTGAAGAATGAATTGGAGTCTATATTAGGGAGTGATACATATGAGGGTAATATGTGCAGCTGTGTTAGCTGCAGTATCTTGGTGGTACAGCAGTCAGCGCATCTGCCTAGTGAGGAGGAAACCTGGGTTCGAATTTCGGCGTTGGTACAAATTTTAATTCATTGCTTTGGCCTGTATTCAGTAACACAACGCTGTTGGCAGTGTAAGTTGTCTGTTTTCTTCGTCGAGAAACTACAGCTTTTAGCCTAATTTGTTCTTTGGTTTAACTGTAGGCGAAGCATGATAATGTCCCAAAAGAACTAAACTGGTCGTGACTGAATAAATGTGTCAATACAGCTGCGGTGCTTTTCATTAACCATTAACACTAGTATCAATCGGCTGTAGAGGTCGACATGATCAAAACATTCGTTTTGGCTTTAGCGGTATCATTTAGTGCTGCGATGATGTGCATCAGTGTTTGCGTAGGTATCAGAAGAACTGTGAGAGTTAACGTTTTTCCGGTCCGCAGCTAGGCCGTTTTTGTCGGCAATGCGCAGCACGAGAGACGGACATAAATCCGCCTCCGGCGGTCCGTGAGCGAGCGGGTTGTGGGAGGGCGCTGGGACTGGAAACTTGTTCGGGGGGGGGACGAACAGAAAAAGGAAAGGAGCGACGCTACGGAGGGCCCTATTAAGATGCTTCGATCGGACCCTCCCACGCGTTGCTCGATGGGAGGGCGAGGAAATCCTCTTTGTGTTCAGCCGGGGTTTCGACAACTGAGAGGCTGGCTGGGCCCTTCTCAGAGTTTCAAGTTCACTTTCACTAAGTCATTCTCATACCGTTTAGATCCCCCAGCGAAGCTGCCCATCTAATGAGCACGTGTGTGGTACTTACATTTAAATGAAATGACGAAGCTTTTCTGGCTTATTATTTTCTGACACTTCCATACTTACACATGTAGGCTGGCTGTGGTAGAAAAATACTACGCATTACCAAGCGTAACAGGGTACAGGAAATCCGCTGGCATTCAAAACAGCTTCCAGGCGTCTCATAATGGATGAATATAGATCCTGTACGGTTTTCAAGGAAATCTTATACCATCCAGAGCGACCTTAAGTGGAATGACCATATACTCGTAAAACAGATAGTGGGAAAAGCAGACTCCAGATTCAGATTCATCGGAAGAACCTTAAGGAAATGTAGCTCATCCACAAAAGAAGTGTCTTATAAGGCGCTTGTTCGCCCGATTCTTGAGTATTGTTCATCTGTCTGGGATCTCTATCAGGTATGACTGATAGAGGAGATCGAGAAGATCCAACGAAGAACGGCGCGTTACGTCACGGGATCGTTTAGCTGGCGAGAGAGCGTTACGGAGATGCTAAACAAACTCCACTGGCAGACGTTACAAGAGAGGCGCTGTGCATCGCGGAGAGGTTCGCATCCTGCCTCGGGCATGGATGTGTGTGATGTCCTTAGGTTGGTTAGGTTTAAGTAGTTCTAAGTTCTAGGGGACTGATGACCTCAGATGTTAGGTCCCATAGTGCTCAGAGCCATTTGAACCATTTTTAATCAGCCAAAACGGTCACATAACCTATAATAGGTTTGTTTATAAATAAATAAATCTTCTGCTACCAGTCACGATTTTTCTTTATTTTACTATTCGCACGACGCGTTTCGAGAAATAATTCCCATTTTCAAGTGCGTTTTTTTTATGTGTGTTAAGCCATTTCTTTTGATGTTGTCAGTGTGTGTGAGTCTGCTTCATTTTGTTGACTTTTACTGTAATACATAAGAAACGCGATTTTTAGTTCGGTATCAATTCTTTCTGTGAGGTTAGTGGCTAAAGTTTGAGAACAATTTGTACTTACAGTTTTCTAATGGTCCATTTGTGTAGACTCTCACACACACTTAACATCACACTCAACTTGTACACTTTACACATCGAAAATATCTTATATAAACAAAACAGTTACAAATATCTTCTTACAGGTAGTTCACAGAGATAACATTATAGGTCTTCCACATATTATGATATGCTTTTGTACAGACGTTACTTATCTCAACAATTTGGCTCATGAACTACTTATATTGATTTTACAATTGTGCTTATTTCTATGTTTTACTATTTTTATTTAAGTATATTATCGAAACATCTGAAGAAATTCACTGATTCACTTTCAAGTTTTTCATTTAACATTTTATCTTCATATTTTCTGTAATGTGAATATATCTCTAGTTCTTCAAGCAAATTCATTTTATGTCCTTTATTTAGTCGGTGGAGACTCTACACAAAAGGACCATTAGAAAACTGTAAGTACAAATTGTTCTCAAACTTTAGCCACTAACCTCACAGAAAGAATTGATACCGAACTAAAAATCGCGTTTCTTATGTATTACAGTAAAAGTCAACAAAATGAAGCAGACTCACACACACTGACAACATCAAAAGAAATGGCTTAACACACATTAAAAAAAAACCGCACTTGAAAATGGGAATTATTTCTCGAAACGCGTCGTGCGAATAGTAAAATAAAGAAAAATCGTGACTGGTAGCAGAAGATTTATTTATTTATAAACAAACCTATTGTATCTACAGTCGCAGGCTTTCACAAGCCATTTATAATGGATCAAATCAGGTCACATAACCCTTCGCAGTAATGTGACCTTGCAGCGTAACAATGGGGTCCATGAAAAACCACGACATGAGTGCCCAAATCATCACCGGACCCCCGGCATGTTTCACTCTTGGGACGTAAAGTTGGCCAGAAGTTGGGAACAGTGTGAAGCAACACTCATCCGACCAAATGACCTTCTTCCATTGCTCCGTAGTCCAAGTTCGGCACCACATCTTCCTGTTTCGGCCATTTGCATCAATGATGAGTGGTTTTGGAGTTTCAGCTCGCCCTGCAGTTTCCTGCTTATGCAGTTCCCTTCGTGTTGTTTTGGTGCTGACAGAATTCGCGGGTGCGACATTAAGTTCAGCAGTGATTTTTGCTGTTGTAGTCCTATTTTTCGGCACAATCCTCTCCGATGGCCGTCCGTTACATTCTTCTCAACACACACTTCCGTCCTCATTGTGACTAAGCGGACCATTCTCTTATTTCCTCGCTTTCCTTGAATGTGGTATAAATCTTCGATTCGGCGCCTCATGGAACACCACACATTTCGGCTTCCTCGGTTACGGAAGCACACACCTTGCGAGCACCAACGATTTGCCAACGTTCGAATTCACTTAGCACCTACAGAATGCACTCACTACTACACACAGCACTGTTCAGTCTGAGGACATTTCGCAGGTGCCGTACGTGGTGAAACACAACAGCGGAGCCTTCTGGCTTTGCTAGCATCTGCATTTATGTTCAAACACCCATTTCTAGGGGCGTTTCTACACTCCTGGAAATGGAAAAAAGGACACATTGACACCGGTGTGTCAGACCCACCATACTTGCTCCGGACACTGCGAGAGGGCTGTACAAGCAATGATCACACGCACGGCACAGCGGACACACCAGGAACCGCGGTGTTGGCCGTCGAATGGCGCTAGCTGCGCAGCATTTGTGCACCGCCGCCGTCAGTGTCAGCCAGTTTGCCGTGGCATACGGAGCTCCATCGCAGTCTTTAACACTGGTAGCATGCCGCGACAGCGTGGACGTGAACCGTATGTGCAGTTGACGGACTTTGAGCGAGGGCGTATAGTGGGCATGCGGGAGGCCGGGTGGACGTACCGCCGAATTGCTCAACACGTGGGGCGTGAGGTCTCCACAGTACATCGATGTTGTCGCCAGTGGTCGGCGGAAGGTGCACGTGCCCGTCGACCTGGGACCGGACCGCAGCGACGCACGGATGCACGCCAAGACCGTAGGTTCCTACGCAGTGCCGTAGGGGACCGCACCGCCACTTCCCAGCAAATTAGGGACACTGTTGCTCCTGGGGTATCGGCGAGGACCATTCGCAACCGTCTCCATGAAGCTGGGCTACGGTCCCGCACACCGTTAGGCCGTCTTCCGCTCACGCCCCAACATCGTGCAGCCCGCCTCCAGTGGTGTCGCGACAGGCGTGAATGGAGGGACGAATGGAGACGTGTCGTCTTCAGCGATGAGAGTCGCTTCTGTCTTGGTGCCAATGATGGTCGTATGCGTGTTTGGCGCCGTGCAGGTGAGCGCCACAATCAGGACTGCATACGACCGAGGCACACAGGGCCAACACCCGGCATCATGGTGTGGGGAGCGATCTCCTACACTGGCCGTACACCACTGGTGATCGTCGAGGGGACACTGAATAGTGCACGGTACATCCAAACCGTCATCGAACCCATCGTTCTACCATTCCTAGACCGGCAAGGGAACTTGCTGTTCCAACAGGACAATGCACGTCCGCATGTATCCCGTGCCACCCAACGTGCTCTAGAAGGTGTAAGTCAACTACCCTGGCCAGCAAGATCTCCGGATCTGTCCCCCATTGAGCATGTTTGGGACTGGATGAAGCGTCGTCTCACGCGGTCTGCACGTCCAGCACGAACGCTGGTCCAACTGAGGCGCCAGGTGGAAATGGCATGGCAAGCCGTTCCACTGGACTACATCCAGCATCTCTACGATCGTCTCCATGGGAGAATAGCAGCCTGCATTGCTGCGAAAGTTGGATATACACTGTACTAGTGCCGACATTGTGCATGCTCTGTTGCCTGTGTCTATGTGCCTGTGGTTCTGTCAGTGTGATCATGTGATGTATCTGACCCCAGGAATGTGTCAATAAAGTTTCCCCTTCCTGGGACAATGAATTCACGGTGTTCTTATTTCAATTTCCAGGAGTGTATATTTTCGTCCAAATCTTGTAGGTGATAATACGCAGTCAGATGGATATCTGGGGCAGCAGTAGTACTTCCATGTACTGGAATTTTTATGTTACGGCCTATTTTTTTTGAAAGTTTATCCTAGCCTGACTTGTACATGTCATATTTTATGAAAGGCGAGAGATCGGCAACTAAAAGCTGGAACTATGGAAGCTAAACCCAATCTTTCAGATCCATAAATAATAATTGCCACAAGGCTCATACTGTAACGGATCATCATTTTCAGAACTCCAACGTCAAATGATCTGCATGTTCAAATACTCCGGAAACGCAGACTTGTATTTTTGAAAAGTAAGACCATTTCAGGGTTAACCTTTCCATCGTGTACAGATCGTAATAGCCCGCTGCAGTAGGGGAAGTGTCGCGTCTGGAGGGTAGTGTCCTTAGGAACACTTGATGTTTACTGGTCTGTGTTTCAAGCTAGTGACTGACTTTTAGAACGACATGAAGGAACGCACGCTAGAAACAGTCACAAGCAGTTTCCGACATTTTTTACTGTTTTCGTTGTTTCGATGCATGAGGTGTTTTGTGCAGCGTTTGTAAATATTAAGAGTTCTACATATTTAAGTGCTGTATGATAGATTAAAGCTGTCTAACAGATATTGTTGGTTCCTTAATTACAGAGTTTATGGTTACGTAAAGTGCTGGCTCTTAAGTCATGCTTCGCCAGTCGTGCAACGTCTTGTGCCCTAAAATGGAAGGTCTCTTTACCATGAAGCAGTTGATACTTGCAAATGAACATAGTTTCTCTAATGTCTTAACATTTTTTTCCTGTGCAGAAATTGAAATTTTGTGTTGGTTGCTAGTAGCTAGTATTTCAAAATGTTTTTAACTTGTAATAGGATATTAAATACAGCACTGACAAGAGTTTATCGACTGCAGTACTTTTAAATATGAATACATTATTTTTTCCTAGTTACATGACAATTTTGAGTCTTGGAACATTTTTTCACCTTTGGAAAAAATCTGACTTTTCCGCCGTACTTTTTATAATTCCAGGAAAAGACCCCATAACATGAAAAGTGATTGCTATCATTTCAAAATGGAATAGTAAAATATGTCAAACGTCTATTACGGGGCCAGCTGGAGGAGGAAGCCTGAGAAGTGTTCCAGGGTCGAATGCTGTCCCCTACTGAGCTGGAGCAGCAGCATTTGAACGAGAGGGTCGACGCCCTACCTTTAGGAACGTTGTAAGATCTGTGAACAGACGTTACTGACACTCATGTCTGAAGCGCTAAGTGGTACAGCGAAATTTTTCTCTTAATTCTTTCCGAGGCATCTTCTAACTCCTATAGTTAGGAGCAGGAGGAGAATAGTGTCTAAGGCCCCGTCGACAACGGTATCATTAGAGAAGGAGCACAAGCTAGGATTAGGGAAGGATGGGAGAGGAAATCGGCCGTGCCCTTTCAAAGGAACCATCCCGGTATTTGCCTGAAGTGATCTAGTGAAATCACGGAAAACCTAAATTAGAATGGCTGGACGCAGGACTGAACCGTCGTCCTCCCGAATGCGAGTCTAGTGTCCTAACAACTGCGCCACCTCGCTCGGTCTCTGACTGCTCTGACGCTCTGACTGCGTATTATCACCTACAAGATTTGGACGAAAATATAGAAACGCCCCTAGAAATGGATGTTTGAACATGAATGCAGATGCTAGCAAAGCCAGCTTAAGCCTATTAAGCTGGTATGGAACCTGCTGAAATAGGAAGAAGAGACAGATTTCGTCAGCCACGGCTATTTCAGTAATTTTAAAGACCTATTCTAAAGTTACTCCCTGCACATGTCAATCTTTAATAATTCGATGTATGGCACTACGAAAAAAATCATATTTGATCACACCATGTACAAAACCATCTGCGAATTGTTCACAAAAATGTGTATGCAAATGTACCTCTTGGGTGAAGTGATATGCAAGAACAAGATGGAGAAATCATTGCGTGATAGTGCCAGAAAGTTAAAAACGCTTTTCTTGGATTATGTGGTATGTTTACACTGTTCATTTTTTCCACTGTTTCGCACAAATTTCCCGCATTTTACTTAGGAAATTCATAACCTTAGTCAAACCTTTTCATCACAGGAATATGTTTTTCGCCAGATTCAAGAGCAAAAATGAATCATTTATTAAGACAAATTACACCTGAGATGGACCCAAAGGATCCGAATGCATGGTGTATTTAATGAAAAACGAAAATTTCTGACTGAAGGCGTTTTTTAATTCATAATTGGAATTGAATATAGTCACGTATGCAACTGAAAAATGTTGTTGTTGTTGTGGTCTTCAGTCCCGAGACTGGTTTGATGCAGCTCTCCATGCTACTCTATCCTGTGCAAGCTTCTTCATCTGCCAGTACTTGCTGCAATCTACATCCTTCTGAATCTGTTAAGTGTATTCATCTCTTGGTCTCCCTCTACGATTTTTACCCTCCACGCTGCCCTCCAATTCTAAATTGGTGATACCTTGATGCCTTAGAATATGCTCTACCAACCGATCCCGTCTTCTAGTCAAGTTCTGCCACAAATTTTTCTTCTCTAAAATTCTGTTCAATAGCTTCTCATTAGTTATGTCATCTACCCATCTAATCTTCAACATTCTTCTGTAGCACCACATTTCGAAAGCTTCTATTCTCATCTTGTCCAAACTATTTATCGTCCACGTACATGATTACACTCCATACAAATACTTTCAGAAACGACTTCCTGACAAATAAATCTATACTCGACGTTAACGAATTTCTCTTGTTCAGAAACGTTTTCCTTGCCATTGCCAGTCTACATTTTACATCCTCTCTACTTCGACCATCATCAGTTATTTTGCTCCCCAAATAGCAAAACTCCTTTACTACTTTAAGTGTCTCATTTCCTAATCTAATACCCTCAACATCACCCGATTTAATTCGACTACATTCCATTATCCTCGTTTTGCTTTTGTTGATGTTCATCTTATATCCTCCTTTCAAGACACTGTCCATTCCGTTCAGCTGCTCTTGCAGGTCCTTTGCTGTCTCTGACAGAATTACAATGTCATCGGCGAGCCTCAAAGTTTTTATTTCTTCTCCGTGGTTTTTAATTCCTACTCCGAATTTTTCTTTTGTTTCCTTTACTGCTTGCTCAATATACAGATTGAATAACATCGGGGAAGGGCTACAACCCTGTCTCACTCCCTTCCCTACCACTGCTTCCCTTTCATGTCCCTCGACTCTTATAACTGCCCTCTGCTTTCTGTACAAATTGTAAATAGCCTTTCGCTCCCTGTATTTTACCCCTGCCACCTTCAGAATTTGAAAGAGAGTATTCCAGTCAACATTGTCAAAAGTTTTCTCTAAGTCTACAAATGCTAGAAACGTAGGTTTGCCTTTCCGTAATCTTTCTTCTAAGATACGTCGTAAGGTCAGTATTGCCTCACGTATTCCAGTATTTCTACGGAATCCAAACTGATCTTCCCCGAGGTCGGCTTCTACAAGTTTTTCCATTCGTCTGTAAAGAATTCGTGTTAGTATTTTGCAACTCTGGCTTATTAAACTGATAGTTCGGTAATTTTCACATCTGTCAACACCTGCTCTCTTTGAGATTGGAATTATTATATTCTTCTTGAAGTCTGAGGGTATTTCGCCTGTCTCATACATCTTGCTCACCAGATGGTAGAGTTTTGTCAGGACTGGCTCTCCCAAGGCCGTCAGTAGTTCTAATGGAATGTTGTTACTCCGGGGGCCTTGTTTCGACTCAGGTCTTTCAGTGCTCTGTGAAACTCTTCACGCAGTATCGTGTCTCCCATTTTCATCTTTATCTACATCCTCTTCCATTTCCATAATATTGTCCTCAAGAACATCGCCCTTGTAGAGACCCTCTATATACTCCTTCCACCTTTCTGCTTTCCCTTCTTTGCTGAGAACTGGGTTTCCATCAAAGCTCTTCATATTCATGCAAGTGGTTCTCTTATCTCCAAAGGTCTCTTTAATTTTCCTGTCGGCAGTATCTATCTTACCCCTAGTGAGATAAGCCTCTACATCCTTACATTTGTCCTCTAGCCATCCCTGCTTAGCCATTTTGCACTTCCTGTCGATCTCATTTTTGAGACGTTTGTATTCCTTTTTGCCTGCTTCATTTACTGCATTTTTATATTTTCACCTTTAACCAATTAAATGCGAAGATGGGAGACTGCGTGGCCGGTTGCCGCTCTTCGCCTGACAGCACTTTCATTGCGCGTGAAAAGTCTTGCACTTGCTGAGACGGAGGGCGACTGCCTGTATCCCGGCAGGCTCAGGAGAGCGAGGAAGTTTACAAGGGGGCAGACGGGGTGCCGTGTTGAAGCTGCACAGGCGGACGTAAATACGCAGAGGGGGCGGGGTGGGTGGCGGTGGTGACGTGGACAGGCCGGCACGCCGCGCGGCTCGCCGATCGCAGAGCCGATAGTTGCAGGCGAGGGCGGGGCGACTGTGCGCCGGCCGTGGCTGGCACGCCACCTCCAGGCCTGGCTGCGGCACTGCCAGCCGCGCCCTGCCTCGCACCTGCCAGCGGGTTTCTGTGGCCAGCGACTGGGATCACACGGCGGGGGCCACGACGCTCACCAGCCCCGCGTATCATTCGCACGTGGCTATTGAAACAGTGAGGAGGTACGCCGTGCTGCAATCCCCGGAGGAGAAGCGGAAAGCGATCACAGAACATCTCTGGAGAACATACGACGGCCGTTATATATAGATTTACACTTCATTTTTCCCATCATGGTGCGCCATTTCACTCACCATTACTGTTGCAAGTATGTAACACTTCCATCTAACCGTAGGTGGCAGCACGATCGCTAGAAGCGCAATTCCTGTACATTACAACCAAATTTCCC
Organism: Schistocerca cancellata; assembly: GCF_023864275.1. Classification (NCBI taxonomy): domain Eukaryota; kingdom Metazoa; phylum Arthropoda; class Insecta; order Orthoptera; family Acrididae; genus Schistocerca; species Schistocerca cancellata. The sequence continues at coordinate 1,208,955,443 of NC_064626.1, forward strand.
AACTGCTACACTACTGGCCATTAAAATTGCTACACCAAAGAGAAACGCAGATGATAAACGGGTATTCATTGGACAAATATATTATACTAGAACTGACATGTGCTTACATTTTCACGCAATTTGGGTGCATAGACCCTGAGAAATCAGTACCCAGAACAACCACCTCTGGCCGTAACAACGGCCTTCATACGCCTAGGCATTGAGTCAAACAGAACTTGGATGGCGTGTACAGGTACAGCTGCCCATGCAGCTTCAACACGATACCACAGTTCATCGAGAGTAGTGGCTGGCGTATTGTGACGAGCCAGTTGCTCGGCCACCACTGACCAGACGTTTCCAATTGGTGAGAGATCTGGAGAATGTGCTGGCCAGGGCAGCAAACGAACATTTTCTGTATCCAGAAAGGCCCGTACAGGAACTGCAACGTACGGTCGTGCATTATCTGCTGAAATGTAGGGTTTCGCAGGTATCGAATGAAGGGTAGAGCCAAGGGTCGTAACGCCGGCCGGGGTGGCCGAGCGGTTCTACGCGCTACAGTCTGGAACCGCGCGAACACTACGGTCGCAGGTTCGAATCCTGCCTCGGGCATGGATGTTTGTGATGTCCTTAGGTTAGTTAGGTTTAAGTAGTTCTAAGTTCTAGGGGACTGATGACCTCAGAAGTTAAGTCCCATAGTGCTCAGAGCCATTTGAACCACGGGTTGTAACACATCTGAAATGTAACGTCCACTGCTCAAAGCGCCGTCAAAGCGAACAAGAGCTGATCGAGACGTGTAACCAATGGCACCCCATACCATCACGCCGGGTGATACGCCAGTATGGCGATGACAAATACACGCTTCCAATGTGCGTCCACCGCGATGTCGCCAAACACGGATACGACCATCATGATGCTGTAAACAGAACCTGGATGCATCCGAACAAATGACGTTTTGCCATTCGTGCACCCCGTTTCGTCGTTGAGTGCACCATCGCAGGCGCTCCTGTCTGTGATGCAGCGTCAAGGATAACCGCACCCATGGTCTCCGAGCTGATAGTCCATGCTGCTGCAAACGTCATCCAACTGTTCGTGCAGATCGTTGTTGTCTTGCAAACGTCCCCATTTGTTGACTCAGGGATCGAGACGTGGCTGCACGATCCGTTACAACCATGCGTATAAGATGCCTGTCATCTCGACTCCTAGTGATACGAGGTCGTTCGGATCCAGCACGACGTTCCGTATCACCCTCCTGAACCCACCGATTCCATATTCTGCTATCACTCATTGGACCAACGCGAGCAGTAATGTCGCGATACGATACACCGCAATCGCGATACGCTACAATCCGACCTTTATCAAAGTCGGAAATGTGATGGTACGCATTTCTCCCCCTTACACGAGGCATCACAATAACGTTTCGCCAGGCAACGCTGGTCAACTGCTGTTTGTGTATGAGAAATCGGTCGGAAACTTTCCTCTTGTCAGCACGTTGTAGGTGTCGCCACCGGCGCCAACATTGTGTGAATGCTCTGAAAAGCTAATAATTTGCATATCAGAGCATCTTCTTCCTGTCGGTTAAATTTCGCGTCTGTAGCACGTCATCTTCGCGGTGTAGCAATTTTAATGGCCAGTAGTGTACCATTATGTGACTGGACAACAAGCACTGTGATTATCGACGACAGCGCTGTCGACGTGGTTTCTATGGAAGGATTGTGCATTCACCGGCGATCGGAGGCACTGTGTGTGCTCTTGCAACACAACGCTCGTCTCCATATGAGTCGCAAAACTACGGCTGCCATCACTGAAATGGGGTTCCAAGTACCTCCACACCCACCGTATTCTCCTGACCTGAACGCGTTAATTTTTATGTAGGCCCTCCTCGAACCGCTTTTTGTACTTTGTCGCACCCACCGCAGGACACGCAATTCCTGCAGGTGTGCGAAATGATGTCAACGCAGAGATTTCTTCATAGCCTCGGATATGTGTTTGTCAGAAGGGGCCAGTAAGGGGAATAAGGTGGGTGTGGCAGTACTTGGAACCTCGTTTCAGCGATGGTAGCCGTAGTTTTCCGACTGGTATGGGGACGTGCGTTATTGTGTTGGAAGACAGCTCTTCGTGACGGTGCAGGCTCTTCACATACTGCTACCGGTCACCTGCGAATATCCGCAGTGTTTACACCCTCCTTCCACAGACACCACGTCGTCCACCGCTGTCCTTCATGATCACACTCCGTGATGGCCGCTCATGTAATGACAGCAGCTCGGAAAATGGCTTGCACTGGGCAGGGGTTACTCTTCTAGTGGTTGTCCTGGCACGTACTGTGAAACCAAAGTACTGTGTACTTGCAACCGTAATGGTACATCAATATGGAAGGTCCCTCTATCAGGTAGCAAAATGAAAATGGCTAGCAATGCCGCACCCGCAATGCAAACTATTTCTACTCGAAAATGGAAAAAGAACTTCTGGCAGAAAAAGAAAGGGATCAGGTGACAGAAGTATACAACAACAGCTGTACATTAGGTAATAGGAAAGCTATACTAGAGTAAGAACTAAAAGAAATGCTGAAAACGGCAAGCTGTGAAGAGGCAAGCGTACGGGGAGGAGTTGTGATAGAATTGTGAAAATATGGGCCTCCTCAGGTCGTGAGACTTATACAGAGGGTTTCAGAAGTGATGGTCAATATTCAGGGATATGACAGGAATGATTATTCGAAACAAAAAAGTCAAGTAAACATGTGCTCTAAAATGCATACCTTAAGAGCTATGAGCACTTGTTCATCTTCGCTACTTCGAAACACAACTCATTTAATAAATAACTAGGGCCTCCCGTCAGCTAGACCGTTCTCTGGGTGCAAGTCTTTCGATTTGACGGCACTTCCGCGACTTGCGTGTCGATGGGAATGGAATGATGATGATGAGGACAACACAACACCCAGTCCCTGAGCGAAGATTATCTCCGACCCTGCCGGTAATCGAACCCGGGCCCTTAGGATTGACATTCTGTCGCGCTGACCACTCAGCTACCGGGGGCGGACAACTCTCCTCATGAACAAGTGCTCTTAGCTGTATGAGCACTTTAACTGCTCATAGCATTTTAGAGCACATGTTTACTGGATTTTTGTTCTTGTTTTGGTCCGTACTACCAATTCCCAAAATATGGAAAGCGAAGAGCTTGCAGTAGAAGAGATATGTTTCACAGTGTCGAAGATCAAGAATTGCTCATAGCTCTTCAGGTATGCGTTATAGAGCCTATATTTACTTGACGTTTTTCTTTCGAATGATCATCGTATCCCCGAATATGGACCATTTCTTCTGAAACACTCTGTATATAAACTGTTCAATCAGATTGTGGTGAGGAGAATGGTGCGGGTCACACATATCTACTATCTTCAGGAGTAGCAGTAGAGAAGTAGATTACAGGCTGTAGAGATGCATGGAGTGAGGAGGGCAGTCAGGATATCCAGGAGAAGAAATAAGGAAATTAGGGAAATAATGGACCAACCACTCGTGCAAAGAACTGAGAAAAGAGCGTTTCAGTGGTAGGACCGCGTGTGGCAAAAGGAGCAAGTATGATGGCCAAAAGCATTCCTGGAATGATCGCCACCGGGAAGGAGAAAGTGCAGACGACCGATAGTAACATGAAGTGTGAAGCGGCCTGAAAGAGGAAGACTACAATGATGGTGAATGCTGTCGAATGGGAAATTCAGGGCAATTGCTGAAGAGTCGAGAAGCCTTTAAAAGTGAAAGTAAGTAATCACGTCGAGGCCTTCGCGGAACGAGTTTTCATGGAGTGAATATTCAATTTGCATTTTTATTTCTGGAGTTAGTTACATTACATACAACTTGCAACCAGACCAGCTACCGCGTAATTTCCAGTCACTGAGGTGGCATGGCAAACACTGATGAGCCAGAAAGAAATTTTCACTCTGCAGCGGAGTGTGCGCTAATATGAAACTTCCTGGCAGATTAAAACTCTGTGCCGGAACGAGACTCGAACTTAGGACCTTTGCCTTTCCCGGGCAAGTGCTCTACCATCAGAGCTACCCAAGTACGACTTACGACCCGTCCTCACAGCTCTACTTCGATCCCGAGTTCGAGTCTCGGGCCGGCCCATAGTTTTAATCTACCAGGAAGTTTCATAGCAACGCACACTCCGCTGCAGAGTGAAAATTTCATTCTGGAAACATCCCCCAGGCTGTGGCAATGCCGTGTCTCAGCAATATCCTTTCGTCCAGGAGCGTTTGTTCTGCAAGGTTATCAGGAGAGCTTCTGTGAAGTTTGGAAGGTAGGAGACGAGATATTGGCGGAAACAGAGCTGTGAGGATGGGTCGCGAGTCGTGATTGGGTAGCTCAGATGGTAGAGCACTTGCCTGCGAAACATAAAGGTCCCGAGTTCGAGTCTCGGTCCGGAACACAGTTTTAATCAGGAAGTTTCACTGATGAACCAATTTAGAACGCATTTCTGCAGTGATTCTGCGTCGGATGGATTCTAAAAGTCCTTGGGATGTGGGTAAGTGACACCAGCCGTCTGCGTTCAGCCCACACAGTTCCCGTATATTATGGACCGACAGTTTGTGAGCGCAGCACCACCCCCATGGGCCTATGTGTCCAGCAGCCATTCCCGTGGACGCTACCGTAGACCTTGGTGTAACAAGGAAAGTGATTCATCTGACTAGGCGACACGTTCCCATTGATCCACAGCTTTTGACAGAATGGCTAAAACATAAAGATTCTCTTAGCCTGCGTGCAACAGGAAGTTATTGCTGACCCGTCAGATTCTTTATTGCAAAGACAAACCATCGATGTGGCTCCCCGTTTCCATTATTTGGGATCGCTTACAGGAAATATTTGACAAAAAATACCAAACCGACATTCCCAATTGTACCCCAAATAACTGTGGTATACTTACTGAGAAACGTTTCATAAAAATATGGTGGTAAGAGTGACTAAATAGTGCGTATAAGAGGACATCGTTCATGTACAAAACCACACTATCCTCGAACTAGTACACTTGTGTCTGCTTTCAGTACTGTCTGTACACTACTTACATGTTGCACCGACAGTAAGATGAGGTTGGAAGTTGTTACTCACCTGGAAAGAAACAGAAACACGCAATAAGAAAAGAGAGCTTAATGGTTTCGTAACAATGAAAACACTGAGTCACAAATGACCGTAAAATAACTGCTAATAAACAGGAAAAATAATAAAATCTCGACTGGAGACACACCTTAGTGCCTTCGTACTGTAACAAACATAATTGTGGACACCAGTTGTATGCACACTGGTGGTATGTTTCTACTGTGTTTCGACTGCTGTAATAAAAGGGAACGGTAACCGTCTAACAGTTGGTAGCGTAGTAGAGGACCAGACATACTGCTGGATTTAAAAGTTTTCTGGTATTAACTAGATTTGTTGGATACTAAAACAAAGAGTAGGAGAAACAAGGAGAGAGAATGTCATTAATTGGTTCGAGACAAGAGCCACTTTCTTTTCCAAATGATGACGTTGCATCCATGTCAAACAAATTATCAAAAAATACTTAGTGTCTGTGCCACAGAGAACTACACTCCTGGAAATTGAAATAAGAACACCGTGAATTCATTGTCCCAGGAAGGGGAAACTTTATTGACACATTCCTGGGGTCAGATACATCACATGATCACACTGACAGAACCACAGGCACATAGACCCAGGCAACAGAGCATGCACAATGTCGGCACTAGTACAGTGTATATCCACCTTTCGCAGCAATGCAGGCTGCTATTCTCCCATGGAGACGATCGTAGAGATGCTGGATGTAGTCCTGTGGAACGGCTTGCCATGCCATTTCCACCTGGCGCCTCAGTTGGACCAGCGTTCGTGCTGGACGTGCAGACCGCGTGAGACGACGCTTCATCCAGTCCCAAACATGCTCAATGGGGGACAGATCCGGAGATCTTGCTGGCCAGGGTAGTTGACTTAGACCTTCTAGAGCACGTTGGGTGGCACGGGATACATGCGGACGTGCATTGTCCTGTTGGAACAGCAAGTTCCCTTGCCGGTCTAGGAATGGTAGAACGATGGGTTCGATGACGGTTTGGATGTACCGTGCACTATTCAGTGTCCCCTCGACGATCACCAGTGGTGTACGGCCAGTGTAGGAGATCGCTCCCCACACCATGATGCCGGGTGTTGGCCCTGTGTGCCTCGGTCGTATGCAGTCCTGATTGTGGCGCTCACCTGCACGGCGCCAACCACGCATACAACCATCATTGGCACCAAGGCAGAAGCGACTCTCATCACTGAAGACGACACGTCTCCATTCGTCCCTCCATTCACGCCTGTCGCGACACCACTGGAGGCGGGCTGCACGATGTTGGGGCGTGAGCGGAAGACGGCCTAACGGTGTGCGGGACCGTAGCCCAGCTTCATGGAGACGGTTGCGAATGGTCCTCGCCGATACCCCAGGAGCAACAGTGTCCCTAATTTGCAGGGAAGTGGCGGTGCGGTCCCCTACGGCACTGCGTAGGATCCTACGGTCTTGGCGTGCATCCGTGCGTCGCTGCGGTCCGGTCCCAGGTCGACGGGCACGTGCACCTTCCGCCGACCACTGGCGACAACATCGATGTACTGTGGAGACCTCACGCCCCACGTGTTGAGCAATTCGGCGGTACGTCCACCCGGCCTCCTGCATGCCCACTATACGCCCTCGCTCAAAGTCCGTCAACTGCACATACGGTTCACGTCCACGCAGTCGCGGCATGCTACCAGTGTTAAAGACTGCGATGGAGCTCCGTATGCCACGGCAAACTGGCTGACACTGACGGCGGCGGTGCACAAATGCTGCGCAGCTAGCGCCATTCGACTGCCAACACCGCGGTTCCTGGTGTGTCCGCTGTGCCGTGCGTGTGATCATTGCTTGTACAGCCCTCTCGCAGTGTCCGGAGCAAGTATGGTGGGTCTGACACACCGGTGTCAATGTGTTCTTTTTTCCATTTCCAGGAGTGTATTTCATGTTATATTAACTGGTGAGAGTATGCAAAGTAAGTTAGTTTTCTCTTGTATCACCCGAAACAGCATTTAAACTTTGAACAGGAGTTGCTGACCTCAAGGTTCTCGATGATACAAGATTCTTAAAGCTTTCGCGGCTACTTGTTGACAAACTGCCTTTTGCCTTCTGGCTCGGGTTGTTTGGCCGACGGTTGTTTGATGACTTTTCGGACCCTTCACCGGCACGTGTGTCTGACATAGCAGACCGCCACGAATACCTCACCTGTGCCAATTTCTTAATCTCATAGTAGTATTTGAACTCTGCATCCTCAATTATTAGTTGGAAATATTGCAGTCTCTGATCTTCCCCTGCATTTTTCCCTCTACAGTTCCCTCTTGTACCGAAAGTTATTTGTTGTTGTCTTAACACATGATCCATCATCGTTTCTCGTCATATTGTCACTTCTGTTTCACTGGATAAGTTATTTGTTGTTGTCTTAACACATGATCTGAAATCACTTTTAGTGACAACAGTGAAGTAAGGAGGAGACAGTGTTAAGGTTTGGGTATGTTTTTCGTGGTTAGGGTATGGTCTTGTTATCGCCCTTAAGAAAACACTAAGTGCCTTAAGATGTGAACACATTTTACACCATTGTGTATTGCCTACAGTAGAGAAACAGAGTGAGATTTTCATTCTGCAGCGGGGTGTGCGCTGATATGAAACTCCCTGGCAGATCAAATCTGTGTGCCGGACTGAGACTCGAACTCGGGACCTTTGCCTTTCGCAGGCAAGTGCTCTACCAACGAAGTTTGGAAGGTAGGAGACGAGGTACTGGCAGAATTGAAGCTGTGGGGACGGGTCGTGAGTCGTGTTTGGGTAACTCAGCTGGTAGGGCACTTGGCCCGCGAAAGGTAAAGGTCCCGAGTTCGAGTCTCGGTCCGGCACACAGTTTTAATCTGTCAGGAAGTTTCGGTAGAGAAACAGTTCGAAGACTGTGGTTGTTCGTATCAGCATGACAATGGACTCTGTCACAAAGGTGTATCTGTGAGGCGATGGTCAGTGGGCACTGCTGAAACGGTCTGGCCTGCCCCGAGTCCCGAACTGACCCAATGGAACACCTTTGAGATGAGTTGAAACTCTGGTTTCGGTTCTTCAGGTAAATCTGGATGCCAAATCTACCACAGACATTCAGAAGCTTCATTGAAAGCGTCCTCAGGAGCGCTCAAGTCGTGGCGTGGACGCACCCCATATTACTGTCTACAAATAGTTATTCGGATAAATTTGATCAGGTAGTGTTTGGTCCAGAGCCCTACTGCAGATTCATATCAGTGACAAGGAACTACGAGGGCCGTTTTTTTTCCAACCTCCGATAGGCTATAAATAAAAGACAAGTTCACAGAAAACAATTATTTTATTACCAAAAGTTTTGTACACTTATGGTTACTTTTCAACATAATCACCGAAAAATGAGACATTTATCGTAACTGTGGACAAGCTTTGCAATAACCTTTTAAAAAAATGTTGCCGCCAATGATTACAAATGAGCATTGACGTCATCTGACAATTTGGTTCGCAGTTGCTGAATTAGGTGTGTGGAGTCTGTATTTTTTCGAAGAAGATGTCGTAACGGTAACGGTTGATCCAAATTGCTACTGTCGCGTAAGAGAGACCGACGTTAACCCAATTTGTTGAGAACTATGAAGAGAGAGAAGTCTGGCTCCAACAATACGAAGACGCAACTCACACCTCTCGGCGTATTCTAGAAATTTTGAGAGTTGTTACCTGGCCATCTTCTATCTTCTCTAGAATACCTTGCCTGGCTCCCAAGGTCACTAAATGTATGGCATGATTTTATTTTCTTTGGAAAGACGTAAAGCTCAAGTGTGCAAGCAACGCACCACAACTCTATAAGCATGTAAGGAGGCAGTCACCCAGGAAGTGGCTGCTATTCCACCAGAAATGACACGAAAAACTATGGACAACTTCCGGGAACCGCTTCGTCAGTGTGTCAACAATGGAGGACGCGATTTACTGTATATAATTTTTACAACCAAGTAATGTAAAAAGGCATAGTATTTGTTGTTCACGAATAAAAGTATTTTTTCTGTATCTTTCTACATCTACATCTACGTGACTACTCTGTTATTCACAATAATATGCCTGGCACAGGGTTCAATGAACCACCACCTATCTGTCTCTCTATCGTTCCACTCTCGAACGGCGCGCGGAAAAAACGAGCACTTAAATTTTTCTGTGCGAGCCCTGATTTCTCTTATTTTATCGTGATAATCATTTCTTCCTATGTACGTGGGTGCCAACAGAATGTTTTCGCAATCGGACGAGAAAACTGGTGATTGAAATTTCATGAGAAGATCCCGTCGCATCGCAAAACGCCTTTGTTTTTGTGACTGCCACTCCAATTCACGTATCATGTCTGTAGCACTGTCTCCCCTACCTCGCGATAATACAAAACGAGATGCCATTCTTTGTACTTTCTCGATGTCATCCGTCCGGATCCCACGCCGCACAGCAATACTCCAGAATAGGGCGGACAAGCGTGGTGTAAGCAGTCTTCTAAGTGTTCTTCCAATGAATCGCTGTCTTTGGTTTGCTCTACCCACAACATTATCTGTGTGATCGTTCCAGTTTAGGCTATTTGTAATTGTAATCCCGAACTATTTAGTTGAATTTACTTCAGATTTGTGTGACATATCGCGTAATAGAAATTTAGCGGATTTCTTTTAGTACTCATGTGAATAACTTCACACTTTTCTTTATTCAGGATCAAATGCCACTTTTCACAGCATACAGATATCTTATCTAAATCATTTTTCAATTCGTTCTGGTCATTATTTAAACATTTGTATTTTTTTGGTTCTAATAAAACCCCATGTCATTCCAAGCGTGTATGCCAACTTGTACCTCTCTATCTACATTATTCCGCGATTTATTCAGTTTTCAAATTTATACTGACTTTTTGATCACCCTGTATACACGCTATAAGTTCTAACAACACTACCACAACAAAGGTCAAAATTTAATAATGATTATGGTGTTGTTCACGCTGCTAAACACTGCATTTTCGGGCAACAACAAAGTTATTAAATGGCAGGTGTCATTAGAGCACAGTTAATAAAGTCATTTCATGTAATAATGAATAAACTAGGCACTCATCTTTTCGTGTTTCCCACGATGGTCTCGTTGTATAATCATGGCTCAATCGTCCAAAATCTGGGTGGTTATGATTCCAAGCTCGGATGCAAAGAGGCCTAGGTTTTATTATGCGATATTCAAAAGTTTTATGGATGCGTTTCACATACCATTCTTGAAGATTACACTTTTGCAGGACAATGGTGATGCAAAAAAGTAATCAGCACTCCGAATTTAAGTTACACTTCTTTTTTTATTACTTTTGCTGCAATATCACGTAACACACAAAACATCACTTAACAATACAAAACATTCTTGAAAACATCTTCGTCACTGTTAAAGTTCACATTTTATAAGCTGACTACAATATGCGTCTTTCCAACATGACGTCAAGGCTTGACTTTCTCAAGGTCCGAGTCTCTAACTGACTAACCGCTTACGCGCCCAAAAAACAAGAGTTACAAGTACGTCAAAGATTATAGTGACAAAAGAAAGAATACACATAAGAATAATACCATTGCAACATAAACATATCGATGTATGGTTCAAATGGCTCTGAGCACTATGGGACTCAACTGCTGAGGTCATTAGTCCCCTAGAACTTAGAACTAGTTAAACCTAACTAACCTAAGGACATCACACACATCCATGCCCGAGGCAGGATTCGAACCTGCGACCGTAGCGGTCTCGCGGTTCCAGACTGCAGCGCCAGAACCGCGCGGCCACTTCGGCCGGCATATCGATGTATCAAAGTATCTCTACATTGATGAAATCAAATCTGAATGTTGTTTCAGAAATATGTCAACTACTTTACAGAAACACAGTACAATATTGCTGGTATCGAGAGGTCGAGTTGAGTTGCCGTAATGGTTACGTAATTCAAGTAGCATTACAAAGTCAAATATGGAAGTTTCACACAGTCTCAGATAGTGGTTTCGTATAGGGAGCTGGGTGTATAAAGATAACGAGGTGACGAATGCAACTTTCCTGTGTTTAGCCACGGACGTTTCGTCCCGCCAGCTGTGCTCAGCGGACGCAGAATGGCCGGGGAGTGGTGAAAGAGGCGGCCGGGCAGGCGTCGGCACGTGAGCGCAGCCCCGTCCCGGGGTCACGACAGGGCGCCGCGGCCGGAGGCGAGGTTTCGCGTGAGAACCCGCCGGCACCTTGCGCTGCTATCGGGCCGGCGCTCGTGATTACCGGCATTACGGCGGCACGCCCCAGACCAGCCCAGCCCAGCCCAGCCCAGCCCACCACCGTCCGTCCGGTCCGTGCTTTTTTATTTACGGGCCGACCCGCCTTGCCGCCCCCGCTGCCTCCCGACGGCAGCGCCGCCTCGGGAAAGCGGCGGCTGCGCATTGTCTGCCGGCGCGGAATTCACGACCGATTTCAATTGTCTCCGATAGCCGGCGCAGGGCGCTACACAAAAGCCCGGCCGGAGCTATCTCGCCGGATACATCGCGGCGCCGGCGCTAGAATCGCTCCATTGTAACTGGCGTGATAGCCAAGTACTGGAATGCCACTATTGCGAAGGAATTTTCATGACTCGTCTATTAATATATTTTTCTTTCGTTACCTCTCCCCGATGTTATTCAATCTGTATATTGAGCAAGCAGTAAAGGAAACAAAAGAAAAATTCGGAGTAGGTATTGAAATCCATGGAGAAGAAATAAAAACTTTGAGGTTCGCCGATGACATTGTAATTCTGTCAGAGACAGCAAAGGACTTGGAAGAGCAGTTGAACGGAATGGATGGTGTCTTGAAGGGAGGATATAAGATGAACATCAGCAGAAGGAAAACGAGGATAATGGAATGTAGTCGAATTAAGTCGGGTGATGCTGAGGGTATTACATTAGGAAATGAGACACTTAAAGTAGGAAAGGAGTTTTGCTATTTGGGGAGCAAAATAACTGATGATGATCGAAGTAGAGAGGATATTAAATGTAGACTGGCAATGGCAAGGAAAGCGTTTCTGAAGAAGAGAAATTTGTTAACATCGAGTATAGATTTAAGTGTCAGGAAGTCATTTCTGAAAGTATTTGTATGGAGTGTAGCCATGTATGGAAGTGAAACATGGGCGGTAAATAGTTTGGACAAGAAGAGAATAGAAGCTTTTGAAATGTGGTGCTACAGAAGAATGCTGAAGATTAGATGGGTAGATCACGTAACTAATGAGGAAGTATTGAATAGGATTGGGGAGAAGAGAAGTTTGTGGCACCACTTGACCAGAAGAAGGGATCTGTTGGTAGGACATGTTCTGAGGCATCAAGGGATCACCAATTTAGTATTGGAGGGCAGCGTGGAGGGTAAAAATCGTAGGGGGAGACCGAGAGATGAATACACTAAGCTAAGCAGATTCAGAAGGATGTAAGTTGCAGTAGGTACTGGGAGATGAAGAAGCTTGCACAGGATAGAGTAGCATGGAGAGCTGCATCAAACCAGTCTCAGGACTGAAGACCACAACAACAAACAACCTTCCTAGCAACACCATGGAGTTGTGCGACATAAACGGAAGTTGGTAGGCTTGTTTATACATCTGAAAGATGACGTCTATTCAGAATTCCGCCAGTCCCATATGAGAATTGTAACACGACAGCTTATTGTAAAGCGAAGAGACACTTCCAGAATGAGATTTTCACTCTGCAACGGAGTGTGCGCTGTTATGAAACTTCCTGGCAGATTAAAACTGTGTGCCGGACCGAGACTCGAACTCGGGACCTTTGCCTTTCGCGGGCAAGTGCTCTACCAACTGCACTTGCCCGCGAAAGGCAAAGGTCGCGAGTTCGAGTCTCGGTGCGCCACACAGTTTTTACCTGCCAGGAAGTTTCAAGAGACACTTTATTCAGTCACAACAGATGGCAGCTACGATCGGGCTATTTTCTGTTGACAGCTGAAATCAGCTTGACAGGAACACGTGGAGGTCCAGTTTCACATTATGCTCCAAAGATGGGGTTGTCTTTGGAATTCCACCAGCCGCTAAGGTGACCGCGTGACTCCGAAAACCCTACCGTTGCGGAGCACAAAAAATGGCTCTGAGCACTATGGGACTTACCTTCTGAGGTCATCAGTCCCCTAGAACTTAGAACTACTTAAACCTAATTAACCTAAGGACATCACACACATCCATGCCCGAGGCAGGATTCGAACCTGCGACCGTAGCGGTCGCGTGGTTCCAGACGGTAGCGCCTAGAACCGCTCGGCCACCCCGGACGGCGGGGAGCATAGTGAACGCTAGTAATGATGGGCTAAACTGCGATTTTCCGATATCAGTATCTCTTATTCTTAACTGTGATTTGTTGCAGTTAAGAATCGCACTACTCTGTCAATTACATTGCTTGTAATTAGTGATAGCATAAATGTTCAACAATCCTTGTGATTTCGCAGACGCAGTTCCGACTCTGATAACTAGTTGCTGTACGTATCTATCCACATGAAGGCTGTTGAGACAGAATCATGAAGATTCAAGACAGCTCTTAGAGGATTTGCAGTTTAGAAGTGCCATAATTATGAAATAAGTGTGCAGAATGAGTGACTGAACTGTGTTTAATTGACGTTGTTATGCGATTTTAAAGGAACGATAAATGTTAAATACAGTAAGTGGATAATGAAAATCTCATTTTTCACCTTTTAAGCCGTCCTATACCCGTAAATTTTCCGCCATTTAATTATTAGTAAAGACTTGTTGGAGAGTGACATGCCGTCCCCACCCCCCTTTCTCCACAATCTTGGTGTGACACTGACCCGAGGTCTAGAGTATGCATTTTGAGGCTGTTGATACGAAAGATCTTCCAGTTAAATCAGGAATTGTTTAAGTGCAGTACTTGAAGGTAATCCAGGAAAAGCTTACTTATGTAGGTGGTTGGTAGAGTCGGCAAAAAGTTCTTGTGTGTGCAGTTGCCATGTAGAACACCAGTTGTAAAATTTTTCTGCAGAGTCTTGAACTGTGTCTGAACAAAGGTGAGGTATACATATGACTCAATAATATTGTTTTCATTTCATTACACTTATACAGATGTCTGAGTTCTGCTGTGTTAACACTGCTAAGGCCTATAGGCACGTGGAATATTAACCACAACTGTCTTATTGAAAGCAGAATCGAACACATTTTTTAGGTTACTTGTTTCTAAATGATATTTTCTGGACAATAAGGCAATGTTGCTTCTTATTGATATAATACATTCAGGGTCACAGCTATGTTTGACCAACCATAAATGGTGCTGAATGTGCATAATATGCAGACACAGTACATCGATCTCGTGAGGCACAAGGTTCTTATAACGAAGTACCAACGTCGGTGAACAGATGGCACTAGGCAAAGAATGTTAATTGCTCTTTTTTATTTGCTGCTTGCGACTTTTAGTTGTTTTTTTTAGTTGCTACTTGCGACTTCTAGTTGCGATTTGTCACAGAAATCGCAGCTGGACTCGATAGCGAATCGCAAGGAAGGAGCGTAGTACGAACTTTGGCCAACAGATGGCGCTTTTAACTGCGCTTTTTAGTTGCTACTTGCGACTTCTAGCCGCGCCTTGTCACTGAAATCGCAGAAGGCAATTCCAAATTCGACCAACAGATGACTTACGGCGTTGAATGTGAAATGTTACTTGCGACTGCTAATTGTGACCGAAATCGCCGTTAGATTCTGTGAAGTTGTTATTGTGATATCTGTGACTTCTCAATCACTGTGATTTCTAACACGCATTTTCCTGCCCCCCACTAAACATTAGTTTCTCATGGGCGCTTTACGCGTTCAGTGCAAAATTAAAGCTTATCCCAAAATTAGTGAATATTAAACTGAGGAGCCAGTAGGCTCATTTGAAGCGGAGAAGATGGACGATTACGCGTGTGAAGACGCGCCTTCGATATTCGCATTACTTTATAAATTATAGTAAGCTAAATGTTATAAATAATTCCTGAACTGTAAAAGTGAATATCTCGGCAACGCATTATGCGATTGCAACAAACAAGTTGTCTACGGACACATTTCGTAAAACTGTATTGGACTGTGATAGTCAATTCACTGAAATTATTCATATTTTTAAATAAGAGGCCGAAAAGTGGATTTCGCGCAACAGAAAACATCTTTTCTTACTAAGGAAATAGAGAAACGTTAAAAGTAGAGGTATTACTGTAAACTTGAGATATATAGGAAATTATCTGATGAATAATTTAAATTGTTTGTTAATACTTACACTTATAAATCCGAAAACGGAGGAAACCATAGATATTATTGTTAGAAATAAAGTATGTCAGATAAAAGAAAACTGATAGCACAATCATGTTTCTCGGGAAATTTTCGTGTGATCTTACGTATCGTTAAGTGTATAAAAGGTTAAAAGTAAGAATTTCAGCAATTTTCATGGCCAGTAATTTAACTGACCTCAGTAGTTCTTGACTTAGGTTTCCTGGGAGAACAACGACAATTTAAAGGGGGAGTTCAGGTTTGGGCGCCGTTGGAGGCGGTTAGGATGTGTTAGTCTGTTACGAGAAAGTTTTATCCGATGAGCGGAGAAGTAGCCGCTAGTTCGCGTGTGTGTATTATTCGGAGTTCCTGATTTCGGACATAGATATTTTTCGACATCTGTTGAACTTCTTACTTTTCGGGTAGCGTGTGATAGAAGTCGCACCTATAATGTGTCAGTGTATAGCCATTGTGGAATTTGCAGTTTGATATACTGTGGAACTTTAACGGTTTCTCAAAGATAAACCACGCAGTTTATCATGGTTTAATCAACCGCGTGGTTTAATCAACCATCATAAGAAACTCGGTCAGGCTCTGAAATTAATTTATTGTGAACTCTTGAATTTCGATTTTTCTATGTTCTTATTGGAAATAAACACGAGTTTGTGAAGCTTTAAAAAATTTGTGAGAGAGTACGTGATTTCTGCATAGCAAATCGTGCCTGCATTTATATAAGTACTTTCGTGGAACTTTGGGTACACTGCGATGAAGTGTATTGGCGCCCAATAGACGAAACGTAGCCAAACTTCTTAAGTCCATCCACATTTACGGGGGACCACTGAACTGTTTTTGCTGCGTAATGTGTGGGTAAATCTTTTCGTGCAGTAACACGTGGAGGCTGCCAGCAAATATAAAACTTGTGAGCAGTTTAGAACTTTGATTTTCGACGAGTGATGAGAGAGATCGTATTTTATCTCGTCGTCCTCAACACATGCACATTCACATAAACAACCTGTACGGTCGCAGGATGCGTGTCACGTTTGGGTTAAATACACGCTGTAACGGTCGTGAGCGTTAGTTATTTTTGAGGCTGGATGTGGTGAGTTCATGTTAGTCACGAATGTGACAAAGACGCTATTATTAAGAGTTTACTGAGTTTGAACGAGGTCGTGTAATAGGGCTACGAGAAGTTGGATGTTCCTTCTGCGATATGCAGAAAGACTTGGCAGGAAAGTAACCTGCCTTTAGGCAGCTAATATATGCAACATGCAATCTTAAGACTCCTTGCCATGTAAATGTTTCCTCTCATATAATCACTCTTTCCTCTCTCCCTCTCTCTCTCTGTCCCTCTCTCTCTCTCTCTCTCTCTCTCTCTCTCTCTCCCTCTCTCTCTCCCTCTCCCTTTCACTCACACACACACACACACACACACACACACACACAGACACTTTTTCTCTCTCTCTACCTCTCCTTCTGCCTCCAGCCCCTCACTTCACATCTGTTTATTAACCCCAATCAAAGAGTGTAATGTATGTATGATTTTACTGTTGTAGCCAATATGATCATTGTAATTATAGTCTGTAACCTTTCACCTAATTGTTATCAATAAGTATGAAGTTTAAGCCATTTTAACATTTCACGTGATTGTATAAACGAGTACGAATGTTTGCTGTTTTAACTTGTCAGAATTGGATTTATATACCACCTGAAGTACACACACATAAACAAACACCGCTAAATGCTTAAAGCAATTATTCTGTAATAATATTGTTATGATGTATATTCTTTGCACTTTGCGATTATGTCTTCACTTCTGCTATACGAACCTTGCATCCAGCTGATTACAGACGCCATATTTGTTTACAAATGTGGCAGTATACATGTGATGTGTTGTGACAGCAAAAGGAACCTGTGATCACTGAAGGTACTGTAGTTTACTTATTTAACGTTTACCATTAGATATCAGTTTAATTTTTCGTCAAAAGTAATCCTAAACCATATTCTGAAATAGCGTTTCGTTTCTCCACTAGGCAGTGCCACAAGATCCTCCAAAAATCGTAACACAACACACACACAAATGTAATACTTACTAATGTAAATCCACCCGATGATGGAGGTTTAAACTTTCGAAACGCGTCGTGGAAATAAATAAAACGGTGACTGGTAACAGTGAACTTGTTGTTTCATTTAAGGAAAGTAACCATTGACGCGACTACCGGCAGCGGTCGTCACGGTAATGTACGGTCTTAAGACGACCAGGCTCCAAACGGCCACGTGGCAGTAAACAACGAACTGATACAAATCGGTTACTTCACGGACAGCTCCGTGTCAGTCGACCTGTAGCGTGCATTCTGCTGACACCAAACCATCTCCATTTGCCACTTCAGCAGTATCAAGCGAGAGCTCTTTGGAGGGCAGTGAGTCCCTGTGTTGACTGAACAAGTGCAACAGGCATGGAACTCCATCCCATAAACGTTTGCGTACTTGCATTCAAATTGTGGCGAATAACTAGTTATTAATGGTCCAGCATTTCGCATTTGCAGTGGCTTATCTAGCGCTTACGTTAACTTGTGATGTTGCAGTTTTAATCACTTAAATATTTTACCTAGATTCCCGAAATTTCGTTACTCTACGTCGGTTATTTTTGGTGTTGCGAGTTCTTCCGTCACTGTACGTAAATTTGTATGCATGTAAGTGCATACGTGTATATTTTCCGTTGAGTGGGTTCTATGTCCAGAGAGATTAATATCTATGTAAAATCAGAGGAACGGCTTTGGACTGGAGAAAGTAATGGCGCTAGTCTTTCTAGCTTACCAACGTATGAAAATGATGATCTAAACAATTCAAGGAGTCACAGGTAGTGAGAAAGGTGTGTAAACGCATAGTAACGAAGATGTGCTTCAAAGTGATTAGGGTTGCTGAGATTCTGCAAGCGCTTTATGAGCGTAGACGACTCGATGTGTGAACTATAAATGACGGAAGGAGGTGGCTTTTTACTAAATTACGACGATAAATGACAAATTAACAAACAACACATGATGTAACACATCTGTTCTACGTGTCCTTTATGTTTACCGAGTAATCGTGCCCCTTTAATGATACATCGGACATTGAGCTGGAATATGACTGAAACCTGTAATAGTGAGTAAATTGAAAATTTCATCTGAAGATTCGTTCTTATAATCTCCGATTTTTTTTTTGTAATTTTCTTAAAAGACCGCAAATAATTGTTTCAGTGGATATCGCAATAAATGAAAAAGGCGCCTCGTCATCTTAGCGAAATCAAGGAAGGCAGAGACTGGAACGCCACGAATTGTTTTCCTACGTCACAACATAGGAGATACTGCTTTGCATATATGTTTGAGCATCGGAAAGCATTAATAACAAACAAAATAATTAACATAACAAACTGCCATGTGTACATCGCGCAAGATCTGGAAATAAAATTTAAAGACTTCCCTTTAATATTTGATGAAACAAATCATTTTATAAACATTCTCACAGGCGAAAGTACTTAAACAATTCTTATATTTACGTAGTGTTGCCCAAGCATGCGCATGTGTACATCGATCGATCTGTAATCGTGAACAGCTGTGTGTAAGCATTCTTCCACTTATCCGCAATTGTGATGCTTCTTGGTGCTGCTTCTATGACTGGTATCACCATTGCAATTCATTCTCGCGATTGATTTGGCTGCTATATTACGATATGATTCTTAAGTGATTTTGTTCACTGAAACTGACTCACGTTGGTTAACGACTTTACTTGTCATTCTAAAATATACACTATGTGATCAAAAGTGTCCAGACACCCCTCAGAATTCATATTAGGTGCATTGTCCTGACACCTACTGCCAGGTACTCCATATCAGTGGCCTCAGCAGTCGTGAGACATCGTGAGAGAGCAGAATGGGGGGCTCCGCGGAACTCACGGACTTCGAACATGGTCAGGTGATTGGGAGTCACTTGCTGAAGTGAGAGGTTTTAATAGCCTTGCGTGTATGACGTCTGGAGTGACTGATCGTCAATGATCAACAAAGTTGTTTACCGACTTTTACGATGAATGGAGCGACTTAACGATCTAGCTTTTTTGCTAGATCGACAGCGGTCTCATATCAGAACGGGGAGCGTCAGCTGGCTGGAAGCAGTGTTTGATAACAACGAGATGGACTTGGCAAGCTCTTACACGAGACAATATATTTCATTTGTTCCAGTGGAAGCTTCTGATTTTTATTGTGTGTGTCCTTCTCTCTTTTAACTTTAGACTGTGATTCTGTTTTATTCATCGGGGAGACACTATAAATCAGTCGGAGACGGTTTAGTGACTGTTTGCTCGTTTTCCAGTTTAGTGACCTGGTCTGAGAGTCCTTTGAAAACAGTTGTAGTGTCACAGAGCATTGATTAATTTTGAAGTAGAAACAACTAGTTTAATGGTTTCTCGCTGGTCAAAGCGAACTAGGCGACCCTTATCAAACACGATAATACGTTTGTAGCAGTGCACAGAAAACATCAGGGTTCGCCAACAAACGTTTCGAAGAAAGTCCGCCCAGCTTTACGCCGGGTGATGTGTCACGCGCACCACACGGCACTAAAGCTGTTCCCACACGTGACGTAAGGAGTGCTGTGGACATGGAACTGTACGAATTTTGTAACGTCAGTTCCTGTCATTTTACGTTAAGTCGGCGTGACCGCACGTGAAGCACGATATAAGTTCTGCGATATTTTCGCAACGTGCAACGGGACGTTTAACCAATAGGAGGCAAGAAAGCCCTCTACGTCACAAACAAAGCTTGGGAGACGACATACTGAATTTCATTGTTTTCATCTGATGCCCATATTTGGTGGGTTTTATATTATAACTTAGGTCCTCTGAGTATACACCGTTTCAAAGCACCAACACATTGGAATCTCTCATAAATGCGTCGCTATGGGTGCAAAATTTCTCTTGTACACCTTTGCGGCTTCTAAACTGTTGTGGAACCCTCTCGGGAGTAAATTTGTTCATTTTTTTAAAATATGGACCAACAAATTTCAAGGCTTCTTTCTACGTCATTGGCTGATTCGATTGCAATTACGTGTTTATTTATTTCGCAAAAAAGTTTTGATTTTGGGAAATATTGTTTGGCATTGCTTGCGCGCGCGCAACACACACACACACACACACACACACACACACACACACACACACACACACACACACACACACAACTTCAAAAACTGTAACGGTACTAGTGCTATAAATAAATGATTTTTTTTTACTTTATCCGCAAGACAACTTGCGCTACTTGCAATAGGATATTTTGCACTTCATTGTTTCAAGTCTTACACAGGGTGAAAATTAATAAAAGCGACAAACTGCAGGGACGGATTACTGTTTGGAAATGGAGGAAAAAATGTGCTATGAACTTGTGTGCGGAAATGCATCGTTCCCACGGTAGATGTCGCTGACGAATGAAATTTCCTCTGACCACGTACCGTGTGTTCCTTGTGTGTTGCAGGCTGTGTGATTGACGCAGGGTACTGTAAGCGGCAGAGTGGCCAGTTATTCATGTCGGGAACAAGCCGAGATGGTGTTTGTGTACGGCCAAGCAGAGGGAGACGATCGAGAGGCAGCAGGACCATACCAAAACAAGTACACTCACAGATACCAACCACATCACGCAACGTTTCAAGCCCATTTTGGGCATGTGTGTGTGACCATAGGTCCTTTCAGATAGATGAAGGTGCAGGGAGGCGGCGGACTGCGAGTACACCAGATTTGGAGGACCAGGTTCAACAGGATATCGAGACGAACCCTAGTACAGGCTACAGACAAGAGGCCCGCCAACATGGTAAATCCAAAGTACGATTATGTGTATCTTTCTTGATAGTTATGTGCGAACGCGTGCATTTGATCTCATGGAGGCCACTTGTAACATCAACTGTAAGGTCGATGGGATGCAGGTCTATACAGGGTTATTACAAATGATTGAAGCGATTTCATAGCTATACAACAACTTTATTATTTGAGATATTTTCACAATGCTTTGCACACACATACAAAAACTCAAAAAGTTTTTTTAGGCATTCACAAATGATCGATATGTGCCCCTTTAGTGATTCGGCAGACATCAAGCCGATAATCAAGTTCCTCCCACACTCGGCGCAGCATGTCCCCATCAATGAGTTCGAAAGCATCGTTGATGCGAGCTCGCAGTTCTGGCACGTTTCGTGGTAGAGGAGGTTTAGACACTGAATCTTTCACATAACCCCACAGAAAGAAATCGCATGGGGTTAAGTCGGGAGAGCGTGGAGGCCATGACATGAATTGCTGATCATTATCTCCACCACGACCGATCCATCGGTTTTCCAATCTCCTGTTTAAGAAATGTCGAACATCATGATGGAAGTGCGGTGGAGCACCATCCTGTTGAAAGATGAAGTCGGCGCTGTCGGTCTCCAGTTGTGGCATGAGCCAATTTTCCGCGGGCTACGCCTGAAACTTGCCCGCACGCGTTCAACCGTTTCTTCGCTCACTGCGGGCCGACCCGTTGATTTCCCCTTACAGAGGCATCCAGAAGCTTTAAACTGCGCATACCATCGCCGAATGGAGTTAGCAGTTGGTGGATCTTTGTTGAACTTCGTCCTGAAGTGTCGTTGCACTGTTATGACTGACTGATGTGAGTGCATTTCAAGCACGACATACGCTTTCTCGGCTCCTGTCGCCATTTTGTCTCACTGCGCTCTCGAGCGCTCTGACGGCAGAAACCTGAAGTGCGGCTTCAGCCGAACAAAAATTTATGAGTTTTTCTACGTATCTGTAGTGTGTCGCGACCATATGTCAGTGAATGGAGCTACAGTGAATTTATGAAATCGCTTCAATCATTTGTAATAGCCGTGTACTATGCTCTGGGACGATCTGTTCTCGTTGCATGCACACCGTCCATTTTCATTCAGGAATCCGTCCCTGCAGTTTGTAGGTTTTATTTATGTTCATCCTGTGTAAGTAGGCTGTTTAGGTTTTTATGTTGGTAACGCTATGTAGCGCTCTGCATGAAAATCGCTACTGCGCTGTGTGCAGTCTGTGGCTGGTTAGACTAACTGTTGGACTACTCGCTTGTGTAGTGTTGGGTAGTTGGATGTGAACAGCGCGTAGCGTTGGGCACTTGGATGTGAGCCGCCAGCAGTGGTGGATGTGGGGAGAGAGATGCCAGAGTTTTGAGAGGTTACTATGAGCAGACGATCTGAACGTGTGTCCGTCAGAAAAAAGAAATTTGTAAGACTGGATGTCATGAACTTTTGAACACTATTAAGTTAAATACATTGTTTGTTCTCTGTCAAATCTTTCATTTGCTAACTATCCGTATCGGTAGTTAGTGCCTTCAGCAGTCAGAATCTTTTATTTAGCTGGCAGTATTGGCGCTCGCTGTATTGCAGTAGTTTGAGCAACGAAGATTTTTGTGAGGTAAGTGATTCATGAAAGGTATAGGTTATTGTTAGTCAGGGCGATTCTTTTGTTGGGATTATTGAAAGTCAGATTGCGTTGCGCTAAAAATATTGTGTGTCAGTTTAGTGATGATCAGAATAAGTAAAGATCGAACTGTCTGAGTACGTTCAGTTTTATTCAACTGTTTCGGTATCAAATATGGGTAGAAGGTTACCAGTACAGTCTTTCTTTACATACAAAGGGGAAGTTTCACCTGTATATCACATATTCTAAAAATTGTACAACTGAATATAAACAGTGATCAAGTGAGACTGGCGTTGGGGTTTTGCAGGAAGAATCACTCTGTCGTCAGGCCACGAGTGGCCAACCGGGACCATCCGACCGCCGTATCATCCTCAGTGGAGGATGCGGATAGCAGAGGCGTGTGGTCAGCACACCGCTCTCCCAGTCGTTGTGATGGCGTTCTTGACCAAAGCCGCTACGATTCGGTCGAGTAGCTCCTCAATTGGCATCACGAGGCTGAGTGCACCCCGAAAACTGGCAACAGCGCATGGCGGCCTGGATGGTCACCCATCCAAGTGCCGACCACGCCCGACAGCGCTTAACTTCGGTGATCTCACGCGAACCGGTGTATCCACTTTGCAGGAAGAATAATAAAATAATTGTTATCTTATGTCGAAGACTATTGTAAATTAGATCTAAGTATATGTAATAAAGTTATCGTAAGCTGGTATCCTTACTGACTGGTAGACTAGACATGGAAGTTACCTTTTTGCCTTATGTCATGTTCATGGATATTGAAGTCGTTATTTACGTGTATTACAGACAGAACGATATGACTACCATGTGGACGAGGGGAGAAGTACGCGTCTCCGCATCCGGTGACGCCTGTGGACCTAGGATGACACGGCGGCCGGTCGGTAGCGATGTGTCCGCCAGGGCCTGTGGGCGGTGCTTACGTTTTACGTAGGAATTTTTCGTCTTCCCATTATCGTAACCAAATTGCGTGATTTGCGAGCCAGATACAGGCAACAACCGCCGCTGGAGTGCTCTGCTTTCGCAAATTACGTCTACCAGGACGTTCCGTATGACTAGAGATGGACAAAGTCGTTCATCCTTGGGAACTGGTGATCGCCTATTTTAGGGAACTGTCCATTTTTAATCGTTCACCGTACATTCTGCTTGGTATTGCATAGGTGACTGAAGATGGAAGGCGCCGAGAGGAGGCACTTGCCTCCGCCCTGGAGTACAGAGTTTTTATTCATAACAGAATTCTCACACACTTGTAAATTTCGTGATTCTGCAAAACATCTCCTTTAGCCAACTGTAGCGTTATGTGGCTGGTTTCAAATGGCTCTGAGCACTATGGGGCTTAACATATTAGGTCATCAGTCCCCTAGAACTTACAACTACTTAAACCTAACTAACCTAAGGACACCGCACACATCCATGCCCGAGGCAGGATTCGAACCTGCGACCGTAGCAGTCCCGCGGTTCCGGACTGAAGCGCGTAGAACCGCACGGCCACCGCGGCCGGCGTTATGTGGCTGATCGGAGTGAAATAATATAAGGTGGCGCACGAAAAACCGGCCTCGAGTGCAGAATGTTCGCCAATAACGCAGCATTTTTTGACCGCTACGAGCAGAATAGATAAACATGTAATAATTAGGCAGTGAAGAAATAACAAATAAGCTAACGCAAACAACTTCGAAAGAATAGATGAAGATCGGTAAGCGACAATGAACAGTCTAGTACTCGGGGCCGATTTTTACTGTGCCACTGAAACAATATTGTAGGAGTTATCGTATTCTCTTTACAAAATGTGACACCACTCACTCGATTACGGAGCGCGGGTTTCATTCGGTTGTTAAGTCGGTCTGCCTTCCATAACAATGAGCATGTTGTTTTACCTTGTATCATAAAAAGACGGAAAATGGCCACTCGTGTGTGCCGTGCCGACGTCCTTTGCATGTGTAATAACAAAAAATCTTGCCTTTTTACAAGTATTTCCTCTGCTGTTTATCGAAATAGTGAAGTGAGCTGATACGCCGTGTTATTACCTGAAAAGATGTTTGTATTAGATACTACGTAATTTTTATGTAGTTTACATAATTACAAAATACATTTTAATTACCGGTCGAGGACGTTGAATAGAATACGAAAAGAACCAGAAGTTCAGAGTTCAAAAGAGGTTTGAATCAGATCTAGAATGGGTGTGGGAAGCGGAGGAAATGAACAACAAGTCGATACTGAACTAGACTTGGCCACTGTTTCAATGTTTCGATACAGTGTATCGATACGTGGAACTGTTTCAGTGTTTCGTAACGGTTGTGGTTCACTGTTTCGAAACAGTGGTGTTTCATTCCGCCCCTGTCTCGGACCAGATTCGATCTCGAGCCAGACACAGAAACTGTATCGTTGTTTCAAAATAAGGTTGTTTCAGTCCACCTGTGCCTGGAACGGACTAATTGTATCGAAACAGTGATGTTTCATTCCACTCTGTGTCGGACGAGATTCGGGCTCGGCACAGGTACTGAAACACAACATACCACTTCATGAAACTCTTTCAAGAGTGTCGAAATCTGTTTGACAAGCAATATCATGAAGCTTAAGATATCTGAAAATAAAGCTTCGTTTCTAGCTGACTGTCCTGTTTCGAAATGGCGTAACATCTGCTTTATAAACACTAACCAAACAATAAAACAACGCATACTATTCACATTCAAAATAATAAATATGTGAAAATCCTTCAGTTAAATTACACTTTTTTTATAACATACGCTTCTCTGTTCATGTACAGTAATCATATTAAGAAACGCAAGTAGGCCTACAACATTTTGAATAAAAAAAGGCGTAGAGTGACAGTTATTAGACATATACATAAATTTGATGTAGGTATAATTGCAAGAAATCTGTTTGACAAATCACTGATAGTGTAATGGTGTACGGGAAGGGCTGGGAAGCATGGTGAATTTATAGTAACGGTTCGAAACACCTTGAAAGACAAAAAAATTTTCTGCTATATTTTGTTATTTATTCGAATTATTTGGCGTTGTTTGTGAGTCTATGGTCACTGTGCCTATTATCCACAGTGATTCCCTTTGTGTAGATGGAAATTAGCAGGATGGGTATATTACCCATACTAACGGAATGTGGGACTCCCAGTAGAATATCCGTTGTTTCTGCAGTTTGCTCCCACCTCCAGTTCCGTTCGTGGTGGTTCTTCTGTCTTCAGCTATGGCAGTCCTCAGCCAATTGAAAAGTATGAAAGTCACGTGACACGAAAGCAGCGCATTTGCTGCAGGAAATACGAAACTGCCAAGACGCCTAAGTGATAGTTTCATACTTTCTGCGACATGATTAGCGCTCTCGCACCTCGTTTGTGTTTATATGGACATACTTATACAGTAGACATTCAAGATGATAAAATGTGTAGATCTATTAGATTACAAAACACAAACTGTTTCACTGTTTCGAAACAGCGTATCGGAGCATCACATTGTACTGTTTCATTTGTTTCGGAACAGTTACGTGTTTCAGTTTGCCCATCTCTATACTGAACTGTGAGCAGTCGGCAGTGGAACTGCGACGAGTGGCCACGCGAAGAAGGACGAGTCTGGCCGAGCGAGACAGAGGCAGAGACAGAAGGGAACGGGACCGAGGCTGGAACGAGACCGGCCGACGCGCCGTTGCGGCAACAAGACCGATTGTTTCCCGTTCCCGGGAACCATAAATAGAAAGCTGCGACCGAAGTGAACTACGAAAGACCGTTCGTTAGAATTCGTTCCTCACTCGTTCCGTTCATCTTGGTGAACCGTTCCATTGGACTCATTAGTTTGCGAACGACCCATCGCTACACGTGACGCGAGAGCAGTATCCTGTGCGGTTTGTTTTAGCGTACGCGTCCAGGTCGACGTCAGCTGCTTCATTCCGTGTGAGGACGGCTTAAGAGAGCGTGGATTGTGGCCACGGCCGTTCAAGTGTGACTTCGCCCGACGCTATAAGGACGGCTTCCAGACGACGGACGAGAATGAACATTGCCTCTCCCAGCAGGCCACACCTGCAACCGAGGGCACCAGAATTCTGAAAATGTTTTCCATACAGCACTTCAAATGCTACTAAGGCGACGTCTGGATCTTTCCACGAAGCTGCGCTGCGTCATCGTTGGGTGCTAGGGAAGTTTCACGTCCAGCCTCTAGAATACGACAGTTCGTCACGGCCTTGGTGATCAATTAAATTTGTTAAGAAAGCAGACTTTCGTTGCAAATCGACAACCTCGACAAACAAACGAAGTAATTAAAGTGTGAAGAATCACTGTCCGCATTACTAACTTTCTGTCACTTGTCTGTGAGAGAACGAACTGAACAAGGACAGGACTTCTGCGATGTCCTGGTAGCAGATAATGGAAGTTAACGGCCGCGTGCACCGTAACGAATTCTACGGCCCCGACCAATTAACTGGATTTCACGTTGACATTGCCGAGCTTATAGACTCGTAATGAGAACGTGATGCGATAAAGCAGGTAACTCATTTTTCAGACATAGTTCAAAATGTCAGGGTTATGTCTGTCCTGCGACTAAGTTCGGAATAAGAGCTCCTACAGTAAAAAGTTAACGACGTCTTCTAACTTATCCTTGAAGTAAATAAAAACTGAACTGTGCTAATTGGTGTTCCGTCTCATAAAAGACTAGTCCGTCTTAACCACACTGACGTGTAGCAACAGGTACGGAGCCATTTCATTCTGAATGGGAAGTCCCGTAATTATCGTCAAATATAGCTACTAGAACTGATTATTCTACCTCAAATGGGCTACCTTGACACACATACAACAGTGGCATCTACATTCTTTCATAATTTGACACTGGTGGAGAATGCTTGATGAGTGCCTCAGATGTATTCTTGGTGTCGCGTTTGTAAAGCCGTTGGCAGTAAAAGTGTTGGGGTTCTAAATTTTGCTCTTGATAATTGTTGCGAGCATAATAGAAATTTAGTGCGGCAATTGACAGAAAGTGGATTATTAAAGACAGAAAAACTGAAGTGCTGTACGTTATGATGAGCGGTATCGCACCTAAATAGCGGTAGAGCGGTAGGAAAGACCGCCACCAATGTGTGGATTTAAGTTTATCAATGCTCTGAAACTTCACCGTCTCTTGAAATCATCTCTTTCCTTTGTTGTGAAACTAGTGTCTGAATAAATTAACTGAAGTCTCAAATCTTCTGCTGTTCCCATTCCTACTCATCATGTTCTCGACTCGTCTTTTTTCACACATGACTTTTAGTGAATTATTCATATTTTGCAGCAAAATGCAGGCACGACAGTTCGGTTATCTTTCCTTTTCTGGACCCTGTTCTCTGTACTGGATACCGCTCAAGTCAATACAACCGTCTTCATACGATGTTTGCAGAATGAGATTTTCACTCTGCAGCGGAGTGTGCTCTGATATGGGTAGCTCAATAGGTAGAGCATTTCCCACGAAAGGCAAAGGTCCCGAGTTCGAGTCTCGGTCTGACACACAGTTTTAATCTGCCAGGAAGTTTCATCCTCATACGATGTTTATGCTCGAGTTAGAGAGGAAGCGAAAATAGTTCGCTCACATCTGCAGTCTGTAAATTCCTGCCCTTACTTATTGATGTTTTCACGAATGAAACTTCGGAGAATCAGTGGCCTTGTGTTATTTGTTGTGGGCCACTTTTTTAGTTCACGGTCCTGCGGAAGTGATGCGTACGGGGTTGAAGAACATTTGTAATTTTCGCCTCGGGAACTGATTCTAGGAATTTTCGAAGCGGCCTCTCGTGAGGCGGTGGTGTCTTTCTTCAGTTGTCGGCCACTTTAGATATTGAAGTAGTTCTTCTGCACTTCTTCGCGAGCCAAAATTGGCGCTAGCCCTCCTTTGTAAACGGTCTGAATCTACGGCTATGAATCCTACACATATCGGCTGTGCTCCTGTTCGATTGGAGTGTCTAAAGCTATTTATGAGCAATATCTTTTGTATCAAATGGCTCTGAGCACTATGGGACTTAACATCTATGGTCATCAGTCCCCTAACTAACCTAAGGACATCACACAACACCCAGTCATCACGAGGCAGAGAAAATCCCTGACCCCGCCGGGAATCGAACCAGGGAACCCGGGCGCGGGAAGCGAGAACGCTACCTCTTTTGTATCCAAACTACAGTTTCTCAGTATTATATCAACGGATCAAAGCCTACAATTTGATTTACCTACAATCGAGCCTGTAAGACAGCCCTGTTTTATTGGCAATTTAGTTGACGTTAATACTAATTACAGCTTTGACTAATTAATACTCTAGTCAAAGGCTAGTAAAGAACACAGCTACAATTTCCATGTATTACGACTGAATTGCTAGTCTTTCCTACTGGATAACGCTGTGTCAGGATTTGATTCGAGAACACTGTCTCATACATGAACACGTCATTTGCAACAGGTATGAGATTGTAGCTAAGATTGTCCGCTAAATCATTAACATGCCAAAAAGTACGCTATTCCTGCACTACAAGGTTTGTAGCACTGTCATTTCCGTCATTCTTATTTCTTTTTCCAAGGAGTGGTTGTTTCTTTTGCAAGATCTTTACTGTCCAAAATCGCACACACAAAAATAGATAACTGCTTCCGACCGTTACCGATCAACTTCAGATCATAACATATAAAAGCAGTGTCTAACATAAGCCGACATTTTGTAAATTGGCTATTGTTTTTGTTACTGTTAGCCGCCACTAAACGTCATGGAGCATTGCACGAAAGAGCACGTTGCTGCTACACAGGAAACCCACTACGTGAACGGAGAATTTGGGAACGTTTCGCTAACTGTGTGTAATTTTCAGTTTGCGAAATGTACCTAATCTGTCAGCTGTGCACATATTGGTCCAAAAATCTGAAGAGGCAGGGAGATAAGTTAAATCGCTTGGGCATCCACAAGCTACTCACTATGTTGAAAAAGTAGCTGTTGTAGCGGGTAGTGTAGAAATTAGTCCACGGAAATTAAGTGGCCGCTGATCAAAGGTGTAGAGGACTTTCCAAGAAGGATTATATACGAAATCTTAAAAGAAGATCTTCTTCAGAATGTCTGTAAAGTCAAAATGACACAAGAACTAGGGCCATGTGGTCATTTGATGCGCCGAGAATTCGACAGTTGGTAAAAGGAAAGCAAATTTAAGATTTAACGCGATATCATTAGAGAGGCATCGATTTATGAATACTAAAGAAAACCTGTATCTAAACAGCGAGTCGACTGTCTGACCAGTGGATCACCCCACTCGGTCGTTAGTTGGTTATCGTGTAAAACCGAAGGAGGCAGTTTTAGTCATAAAATCATATTCAACACTGAAGCCTACTTGCACGACAGTGGCTACGTCACTGAACATAGTAGCTGATTTTCGCGCTCAGGAAACCCTCAACTGTCCAGCACAAGTTCTTGGACCGGCAGCATAATATGATGGTATTCCTTGAAAACGAGACCGGTGATGCTGTAATAGTTACAGAAGGATGTTACCGTAACACGATAATGAGGTTTTTATAGCTACAGCTCGAAGGTATGGAACCCGTCAATATAGCCAAGCACGATAATACACCGCTTCCTGGACTGGAGAAGATGAACCTGCCACGGATCGAAACCGCCTCGCGGATTAACGATGAGCGTTGGTAAGCTGGTCAGCGAGGATATGGCTTTTATGCGGTTTCCCACATCCAGATAGGATAATACCGGGCTGGTACCCACGTCCCGCCTCAGATACATGCTATGCAAACATACGGAAATCGTTCTTACGCTAGAATATGAGATTTTCTCTAGACACAGACAGATGGGCGTCGCATCGTCCAAAGATTGCGGTGCCACACCAAAGTCGGCAACGCACATCGATAACGCAGACATAAGCAATGTCTCGCTGCAGTCTGCAAGGACGAATGAGAGAGGCTGAAAAAGACACGTCCTCTTTCTCTGCACAGCAGCGCTCTCTATCGCAGTTCAACAAAGAGCTGATCCTGGAAGCCCTCTGCCCCAGTTGGTGACCTCAACTGAAGCAATCAACATGATCGAGTAGAAATGAAGTATTATTCGAGTCTCAGATGGGAATGTACGTTTGTAAATGCTGAACATTGTACTTCAAGAGAAGAGTTTGTTAATTATTGCTTCAAGTGATGCTTTCATAGTCAATGACAGTTGTAAATTATCGAGCTCTCCTGTGGTAAAGGATTTTATTAAGTAAATCTTTTTACTGATTCATGCAATATTGTTAAATAATCTTTCATATGTTGTAGCTCGATGAGCCATCTCCCAAAGCAATGAAAGAACCCACAGTCATCACTGGACGACTGTAATTTCGTCTGGTCGTAACAATGGGGTATACAGATTTCGTCCCAGGCGGACAGAATCTGTCCCTGGGGGATTGGTGGCGCCACTAAGGACATCCGGCCAGCAACTGTCACTAGCATTACCTACGGCAAACTCCCACAGAAACGAGAAAAGGGAAGGAAGAAGAAGATCACTTTACTAAATCTTCTGAGACAGTAACAGTTCTATCATACTCACCTACTAAGTAGCCCAAATTACTTTAATCAACATGTATCGAGTGCAGGCATCGCCACAATTTTCATTTTAATCCACACGAACGTCAGCAAGTACTTAACAGTGCATGGCAGAGGATAGTTTTTGTACCACTCTTACTTCCCTCCTGTCCTTTTCCATTCGCGAATGGACCACGGGGGAACAGCTATAGGTAAGCCTCTGTATGGCCACGAATTTTCTCATCGTGCTCATTTCGTGAGATATACTTGGGAGGGAAGTCATGTGTTGCCTGACTCCTGGAAAGCACCCTTTCGGATTAACAATAAACCTCTGCCTGGTATCTAGTGTCAGCCTCCTGTCTCCGTAATGCCCTTCTGACGACACGGATCGAAGACAATATATTATTTTCTATCTAGGATGTCTGCCTCGTAGTTGATCGGGTAGTCCGTTTGACTGTCTTGCTGAGAGCTCCTGCTCAATTCCCAGTAGTGACAGGGATATCTCCTTGGTTAGAAGGCTGGAACAGCTGACATTAACCGACAATTTCTTTTTTTTGTTATCAGTTTTCTGACTGCTCTGATGCGGCACGCCACGAATTCTTCATATGTTCCAAACTCTTCATCTGACAGCACAACTTGCACCAAACAGCCTCATTTATTTCTTTGATATATTCCAATACGTGCCTTCCCCTATAGTTTTTACCGTCTATAGCTTCCTCTAGTACAATGGAAGTTATTCGCTGAAGTTTTAACACATGTCCCTCTATCCTCTCCCTTCTTGTCAACGTTTTCAAATATTTCTTTTCTCGCCGATTCTGCGGAGAACCTCCTAACTTGGTAGAGCACTTGCCCGCAAAAGGCAAAGGTCCCGAGTTCGAGTCTCGGTCCAGCACACAGTTTTAATCTGCCAGGAACTTTTATATCAGCGTACACTCCGCTGCAGAGTGAAAATCTCATTCTGGAAACATCCCCCAGGCTGTGAATAAGCCATGTCTCCACAGTATCCTTTCTTTCAGAAGTGCTAGTTCTGCAAGGTTCGCAGGAGAACTTCTGTAAAGTTTGGAAGGTAGGAGACGAGGTACTGGCAGAAGTAAAGATGTGAGGACGGGACGTGAGTCGTGCTTGGGTAGCTCAGATGGCAGCCGGCACGGTAGCTCAGCGTGTACGGTCAGAGGGTTAGCAGCCCTCTGTAATAAAAAAACTGAGTTAATCGATCAACAACGAACTTAAACGGGTGTCTTACGACGTCCGCCCCGAGCAGATTCAACAAACGAAAGCGAACAAAATGAGATTAAAAAAAAAAAGATGGTAGAGAACTTGCCGCGAAAGGCAAAGGTCCCGAGTTCGAGTCTCGGTCGGGCACACATTTTTAATCTGCCAGGAAGTTTCATATCAGCGCACTTTTAGCTGCAGAGTGAAAATCTCATTCTCCTAACTTGTTATCAGTCCACATAATTTTCAACATCCTTCTACAGCACCACATTTACAATGCTCCGATTCTCCTCTTTCCTCGTTTGTCCACATTCCATTATTGACTTCTATCCCATCCATTATGTATCCAAATGACGGATTTGCGTGACAAGACATTCAGTTGGCGCCGCATAATCTTCATGGCCTGATGGGGGATTTACTCAAGAATAGTGCTAAACGCTGCTCCTCCATTTACTCATGGAATTTATAGAGGCAATCAGGTTGGTTTATTGCTTCTACACTTTCGAATAGCTTTCGCTTCAGTACCACATCGACGCCTCCTGAATAAAGCACGTTCCTATGAGATATCTGAACAGCTTTGCGAAGGGTTCGAAAAGTTCCTGACAGGTTGGGCGTTATCCTGGAAGGAGAGCCATTTACAAACATTGACGTATGGGTGACTTGTGGGTTATTTGTTATGTGTTATGCGTCATTGGTTATAGGTGTACGGTAATGGGTTCTGGATTATGGGCAATGGGTGAAGGGTAACAGGTTGTGGGTTGTGACTGATGCGTAATTGCTTATTGCGTTATGGGTTACGGGTTATGGATCATTGGTTATGTGGAACCTTAATACGACCATTGGTGTTCACGTTATACATTACTGACTTAACGGGTAGTATCAGTTGCAATCGCACATGGAGCAGTATCTGCGAAGAAATCATATTCAGTACAAACTGCAGAAGGTTTTGTCAAAAAAGCAAGACTGGCAACTGGCTATTAATGTAGACGAATGCAAAATTATTTTGTTAACGAGACGTACAAGTGTGGTATCTATTGACTATAGGATTAATGAGTCGCAATTAGATATTTAATTCAAAATATTTGGGAATAACTACAGAAATGCGTACAACATAAGCTGAGTTGTAGGTAAAGCAAATGGCAGGCAACGATGCATTAACACGCTACTGCGATCAGTTTGCATGCATAACGTACAGCATAAAAAACATATGTTTAGTCCGTACTGGAGTACTGCTCAAGTTTGTGGGAGAGGTATCAGCTCGGACCAACAGGAGACATCGAGCACTTACGAAGAAAGGCCCTGGGAATGATCACATGCTTCTTGATTGGCGAGAGAGCGTAGCAAATGCTGGAAAGTGTTATTTACTGGAGAAAAGTCGTCGTACATCTCGCGAAAACCGGTCAGAGAACTTCCGGCCGGCTGGTGTGGCCGAGCGGTTCTAGGCACTTCAGTCTGGAATGCGCGACCGCTACGGTCGCAGGATAGAATGGATGTGTGTGATGTCCTTAGGTTAGTTAGTTTTAAGTAGTTCTAAGTTCTAGGGGACTGATGACCTCAGATGTTAAGTCCCATTGTGCTCAGAGCCATTTGAACCATTTTGAAGAGATCTTCCGGACCGCCTTCAAGAGCAGAAACAAGGAATATTCTGCAGCACTCTTGTCATCTGTCGTTTGAGACCCGGAGGATAAAGTGCACAAATTCGTACACAAGCGTGAGAGTAAACACGCTTCATCCATGAAACGAAGAGGAAAGAACGCTAATTTGTGGTTCAACAAAAATAGCCTCTTCCACACCTTTAACGGTGACTCAAAGAGGATACACATATATGTAGAAGAGACAAGTCTCTATCTAGGATAAGCTCCTGTTTTCCATCTACTAAAAAATACTTAATGCAGTCACGAACATGGCGAGATATCCCATATGGACGAGACGTTTCGTCAGCTGACGTCAGAGCGATTGTAAATCGAACGCTTTTCGATAATCTGGGAACATCGAATCCACCAATCAGGCGGGAGACTGTGCTTAAATCCTTCCAGGGACCATGTTTGTTTCGATTTTCTGTGATTTTTTTCCTAAAAGGATAAAGAAAAATCGGAGTGGTTTCTTTAACAGGACCAGACCTGCTCTCATTCGCTGACCCTGTGACAGATTGCGGTGGTACGTTCTTCTCTCTTTCAAATTCTGAAGGTGGCAGGGGTAAAATACAGAGAGCGAAAGGCTATTTGCAATTTGTATAGGAACCAGATGGTAAGTATAAGAGCCGAGGGACATGAAAGAGAAGCAGTGGTTGGGAAGGGAGTGAGACATGGTTGTAGCCTCTCCCCAATGTTATCCAATCTGTATATTGAACAAGCAATAAAGGAAACAAAATTAAAATTCGGAGTAGGTATTAAAATCCATGGAGAAGAAATAAAAACTTTGAGGTTTGCTGTTGACATTGTAATTCTGTCAGACACAACAAAGGACTTGGAAGAGCAGTTGAACGGAATGGACAGTGTCTTGAAAGGAGGATATAAGATGAACATCAACAAAAACAAAACGAGGATAACGGAATGTAGTCGAATTAAGTCGGGTGATGCTGAGGGAATTAGATTAGGAAATGAGACACTTAAAGTAGTAAAGGAGTTTTGCTATTTGGGGAGCAAAATAACTGATGATGGTCGAAGTAGAGAGGATATAAAATGTAGACTGGCAATGGCACGGAAAGCGTTTGTGAAGAAGAGAAATTTGCTAATATCGAGTATAGATTTAAGGGTCAGGAAGTTGTTTCTGAAAGTATTTGTATGGAGTGTAGCCATGTATGGAAGTGAAACATGGACGGTAAATAGTTTGGACAAGAAGAGAATAGAAGCTTTTGAAATGTGGTGCTACAGAAGAATGCTGAAGATTAGATGGGTAGATCACATAACTAATGAGGAAGTATTGAATAGAATTGGGGAGAAGAGCAGTTTGAGGCACAACTTGACAAGACGAAGGGACCGGTTGGTAGGACATGTTCTGAGGCATCAAGGGATCACAAATTTAGCATTGGAGGGCAGCGTGGAGGGTAAAAATCGTAGAGGGAGACCAAGAAATGAATATACTAGGCAGATTCAGAAGGATGTAGGTTGCAGTAAGTACTGGGAGAAGAAGAAGCTTGGACAGGATAGAGTAGGATGGAGAGCTGCATCAAACCAGTCTTAGGACTGAAGACCACAAGAACAACAACAACAACAACGCTCTTCTCTGTGCGCCACACCTTTGGCTGAACCAGACGAATGGCCAGTTCCAGGAGGACTATTTCCAACTTGACTTTGTTGTCTAATGGCGTCAGACTGTCGTGTGGTCGCCACGTGAGAGTCTGGCATGGAAATAGGCGGCAGCGAGGAGCCGTCGGAAGAGGATCCCACCCGGAACAGGGCTCTCGTTTTAGAAGCGGCCCTGCTTCCGGGCTCGGGGAGGGTCCTCGTGCGGCGGCTGCTATTCCTGGACCCAGCAGTCTGGGAGCAGGGGAAACACGAGGCGGCTGTGTCACCTTACGCAGTGCCTGCGGTTCTTCAGACACCAGCGTCCGCGGCCCGTGGACCGTGTTTGATTGTGGAGACTGGACGTCCGGCCGTGAGTGAAGCGCCACGGTCCTCGTGACAGAGAGAAAGATAACACCACACAAGGTGGAGGCT
Organism: Schistocerca cancellata; assembly: GCF_023864275.1. NCBI lineage: Eukaryota > Metazoa > Arthropoda > Insecta > Orthoptera > Acrididae > Schistocerca > Schistocerca cancellata. The sequence continues at coordinate 1,208,991,534 of NC_064626.1, forward strand.
GTTTCACGTACGAAGCAAGCACCGTCTCCGATGTTGCGTGGTAACCAGTACCCTGTAAACCGTGGTCGACGCATGACACACCATGTGGTTTCAAGATACTTGCCTAGACAGTGTGGCGCATTGCGTGTCGGTTTTTAGAGACGTCACGGAGAGTTAGGAGGGGCATTAGAAAGAAATCCTAGAAAATAACTACCCTATCATGAAAAACACCTCTTAGTACTCACTGTCCTGAATGAAATAAAAGTATCGTTTATGTCTGAGTCATAGCTGCACATTTATTGCAGTATGACATTTCGATCTTCCTGGATCATCTAGTGATCCAAGTAGTTACGAAAGCAACCCCTCGTGTCTCTACAAGAACTGCACATCAGAATACAGCCTACATATCAGAATAGTTCCACTAAGGCATTACGTGTCATATAACAACATAGTTTTGCAGGCACACTCTGTGATGTGAATGGAGTAGGTAATAAAGATATAATTAAAACTTCTTGTTTGACGCTGAAGCTTGGTTGCATGAACAGCGAAAAAGATACACTGTTGGCCATTAAAATTGCTACACCAAGAAGAAATGCAGATGATAAACGGGTATTCGCCGGACAAATATATTATACTAGAACTGACCTGTGATTACATTTTCACGCAATTTGGGTGCATAGATCCTGAGAAATCAGTACCCAGAACAACCACCTCTGGCCGTAACAACGGCCTTGATACGCCTGGGCATTGAGTCAAACAGAGCTTGGATGGCGTGTACAGGTACAGCTGCCCATGCAGCTTCAACACGATACCACAGTTCATCAAGAGTAGTGACTGCCGTATTGTGACGAGCCAGTTGCTCGGCCAGCACTGACCAGACGTTTTCAATTGGTGACAGATCTGGAGGATGTGCTGGCCAGGGCAGCAGTCGAACATTTTCTGTATCCAGAAAGGCCCGTACAGGATCTGCAACATGCGGTCGTGCATTATCCTGCTGAAATGTAGGGTTTCGCAGGGACCGAATGAAGGGTGGAGCCACGGGTCGTAACACATCTGAAATGTAACGTCCACTGTTCAAAGTGCCGTCAATGCGAACAAGAGGTGATCGAGACGTGTAACCACTGGCACCCCATACCATCACGCCGGGTGATACGCCAGTATCATGATGACGAAAACACGCTTCCAATGTGCGTTCACCGCGATGTCGCCAAACGAGGATGCGACCATCATGATGCTGTAAACAGAACCTGGACTCATCCGAAAAAATGACGTTTTGCCATTCGTGCAGTCAGGCTCGTCGTTGAGAACACCATCGCAGGCGCTCCTGTCTGTGATGCAGTGTCAAGGGTAACCGCACCCATGGTCTCCGAGCCGATAGTCCATACTGTTGCAAACGTCGTCGAACTGTTCGTGCAGATGGTTGTTGTCTTGCAAACGTCCCCATCTGTTGACTCAGGGATCGAGACGGTGCTGCACGATCCGTTACAGCCATGCAGATAAGATGCCTGTCATCTCGACTGCTAGTGATACGAGGCCATTGGGATCCAGCACGGCGTTCCGTATTACCCTCCTGAGCCCGCCGAATCCATATTCTGCTAACAGTCATCGGATCTCGACCAACGCGAGCAGCAATGTCGCGATAAGATAAACCGCAATCGCGATAGGCTACAATCCGACCTTTGTCAAAGTCGGAAACGTGATGGTGCGCATTTCTCCTCCTTACACGAGGCATCACAACAACGTTTCACCAGGCAACGCCGGTCAACTGCTGTTTGTGTATGAGAAATCGGTAGGAAACTTTCCTCATGTCAGCACGTTGTAGGTGTCGCCACCGGCGCCAACCTTGTGTGAATGCTCTGAGAAGCTAATCATTTTCATATCACAGCATCTTCTTCCTGTCGGTTAAATTTCGCGTCTGTAGCACCTCATCTTCGTGATGTAGCAATTTTAATGGCCAGTAGTGTAGTAAGCGTTAAAGTTATTCCTTTCATCGTTTTGTTGGTGGAGGGGGGGGGGGGGGGGAGTGTCAGCGACAAGTTTCGTGTAGGTTTCAGATCATGTGTAAATTTGGTCGGAAGTCGCCAAGTGCTCTCATTGTCAAATACTGGATAAATTTGGTCCGGTTAGCTGCACAGCATTAGTCAGGCTGTCCCAAGACAAACACACGGTTTCAAACGGTTATACTTCTCTTATTGTATTAAAATTTTAAGATGAGATTATGCGTCTCAATGAGTAGCTTAGGACAGCATTTTAAATTTTTTAATTCGGTCGGAAACTACGCGAAATATTGAAAATCAAATTTTTGTTGCCCCTGGAAACAGTAAGATAGGAAGCGTGCAACTTGTTCGGTGTTCCGGGCTAGCTGTTTGGTAATATAGGCCCGTTTCGCACTGGAACACTTGTGATGGTCGCCAGTGACGGTCACCGGTAATTATGGTGAACACTCCTGGATCACCGGTGTCCGACACTGCAGGTATTGCCATCGGATTAGTTAGGGAAATGGACTCGAGCGATGAGGAACTTTTGTTGGTACTTCTACGGAAGAGGAAGAGGAGGAGGAGAATGAAGACAAAACGTTTATTACACGTACATCCACTGCTACATGATCGGCTGGAGAGAGGATTATTTTATACTCTTTATGTCGTTTGAGGATACGTTAACTGTTCAGGGACTGCAGGACATGTTACCTCGTTTAGTCCGTGGAGGAAATATTGCGAACAGTATCAGTGATGACTTTGCAAACTACTTCGTTAGCTCTGAAGGTGAAATGGCTTGGCAGCAGCAAAAAATGTAATTGCTAGCCCGACCGGTGTAGCCGAGCGGTTCTAGGCGCTTCAGTCTGGAACCGCGCGAGCGCTACGTTCGCAGGTTCGAATGCTGCCTCCGGCATGGATCTGTGTGATGTCCTTAGGTTAGTTAGGTTTAAGTAGTTCTACGTTCTAGGGGCCTGATGACCTCAGATGTTAAGTCCCATAATGCTCAGAGCCATTTGAACCATTTTTGTAATTGCTGGAAATGTTATGTGAACGTTAATGTGGTTAGGCCTCATTGTTCATCTGGCATCGTATTTGTGATGTGCATTGTGCAATTATTACTATGTTAACTGTAAGAAGTCACATTATTCTGTTCACTGAACTGATTGAAACTTACAATTAAAATTATAGTGCGTCAGCAACTTGTACCTCAATAATATTATAATAAATGAATAAATTTCATTATTGCAGTAGCCACAAATGCGTAAATAATTGTAGTTAAGAATAATATTTTAACTCTGTTTTGTGGACCATAAGGCGGCACACGTTAAGACGCAGAAGAAAAGGGGGCGAGGGATGCAAATGTGCTTGAAGGTTACTACCCTCGCAGCCACCACTTTGTTGCTATAGTCATCCTTTTTGATGTCCCAAATAGCGGGATGACTTTCGACTTCACTTATAAAATCTTCCATGTTTACGAAATTCAAACCCATGGTTACAATGTGTACAGTATGATCTACAATGAATGTTTCACGGCACTGTCTCAGAAGTGATTGCCGGTCTGTTGGCAAATCTGCAGCACTGTCTCCGTGCTCTGTGTCGCAGTGTGAACTCTCCAATCCGAACTATTGCATGTCCGGCGGTAACTGCTGTGAACACAGTGACCTTGTCCGTCACATGTGTCGAGGCTGAGTCACTGCTGGGTCACAGTAGAGATGGGCAAAACTGTTCTTTTCAGAGATTGGATCAGAACTGTTCACTCCCTGAAATGAATTAGCTCTTTTTCATGACTCACCACTCATTTACAATAGAAAATAAATGGAAGGCACATTGCCCTTTAAACTTGGTTTATTCCAGTACTATACCTGTATTTTGATCTTATTTGATCCTATTTTGAAGTAACACAGATAATGAGTAAGAATTTTGTATTGTTTATTGAAATTTCCACGATATGACAAAGTTTTTGATTATTGATTTATTTTGCACTATCATGGTTTTTTGGGTGATCGGAAAATGTTGTAACTTGAGATTTACATTAACAATATATTTGGCTATAATGTATTAAAATTTCATTAACCTCATACAAATACATCGCATATATTTTTAAAGTGAACGTTTCCTTCCGAAGACGCCTAAAATCGCAAAATCCGTACCAGAATAAGAAAAAAAAAAATATAAATTTGACTGTAAAACGAAAGTGCTGCATATAGCCTTACGCAGAATAAAACAAGGAAAATATTGGTGTATCACATTTTGCAACACGTTTATCGATTCGCTCGTAATTAAAGCGTAAATTCGAGTGTCCATAATAAAAATCCTATAGTAAGAGGAGTCATCAGGAACCTAATCTAATCAGTTTAAACATATAAAAATAAAATAAAAACAATTGATGTATACATAACATAATAATGTAATATACATAGCGGTATTACTACGAAGAACAATATCCAGTAGGGACGAACTCCGATGCAGAGGCGCTGAGTCGAGCAGGTCGAGCCGTGAGCTGTATTACTGTGTGAGCTGAGACCGCAGAGACCAGAGTGACACCTGAGTCGCTTTGCTCAACGCTCTGGCTAGAGTCGAGACGGTGGGGTGAGCGTTGAGCGGGCGAGTTCCGAGGGTGGGGGGAGCGGTGAACTCACCCACTCCGAGACAAATCGTCCGTTCCCTTGCGAGCAGGTTGTTGCAAGTAGTTCCTATGTTATCCGCTAGGTGGCTCTCTGTCCTGTTGCTCGCATCAACTGCCCAGAGGGCAGGACGTGTGACTGAAACGATCGCTGACAGAGTGCGATGCGAAGTTAAGCTGTGGCAGACGACGCACAGAGACGGCACGGCATATGTGAAACACAAAATCCAATGGGGCACTGCACAATGCAGGCAGCCAAGGTAGAAGCAGGGCAGAGGCCGGCGCTGGCTGTGTTGTGTGGCGTGCACTGTGCTCTGACCAGCAGAAGCGCTGCTGATATGCTCCGTCTCTCTCTCTCTCTCTCTCTCTCTGCTGTGGGAAACGTTTGGAGCTACTGTTCTTTTTTTCTGAATCACTGATTGTTCACTCCTTTGAAAGATTCAACTCTATGAATTAGTTCAAGAGCGGATCCCCCATCTCTAGGTCACAGTGGCTCGGTGAGGCAGTGTAGTGCCCCGGTGTGAATGCTCCAGTTCAAACGAATGTGTCTGTCGGTGACGGTAGCTGGTGACCGTCACCAGTGTCCCAGTGTGAAACGGGCCGTATACGAGAGTGGTTTTAAAAGTTCTCAGAATCACCATGAGAAGTCAGCGTTAGCGCAACGAGTTTTTCACGTGATATTTATTGGACTGTTGTTGTCTGTAAACACGTGCTACATCAGTGCTCTTGGAAGAGGGCTGTGGCTGTGACGTGGCTGTGTTGTTGTTCTCGCGTAGTGATTTGCGAAGAGCGAAAAAATCGAAATTGGAGCAGTGACTAAGTATTTCGTAAAGAAAGGTATGAAAGCAAAGGACATTCATGCCGATTTCCAGAATACAAGGAGGGGAGGGGGGGGGGGGGTTGGACTCTTCTCCTTCATGTTCAACTGTTGCCAAATGGACGAATAAATTAAAATTTGGTCAGGCGAGCTTAGATGATAATCCTCGCAGTGGTCGACCAAGATGTGTCACTACTCCAGAAATCGTTGCAAAAGTGCACAAAATGGTCATGGACGATCGCCGATTGAAAATGCGTGAAATTGCTCACAATTGCCAGATGTCATCTGAAACGGAATACCACATTTTAACTGAAGAACTAGAAATGAAAAACTTATCTGCAAGATGGGTGCCGCGATTCTTGACGCGCGCCCGCACACACGTGCCGTCGCCATGGCAAAATTACACGAAGTAAGGTATGAACTGTTGCCGCACCCACCTTAATCACCTGATATGGCTCGGTCAGACTTCCATCTCTTCCCAGAACTGAAAATTTTTCTTGGTGGATGAAGATTCACTTCAAACGAAGAATTGATAGCTGGAGTTGAGAACTATTTTTCAGGACTGGAAGAAACTCATTTTCGAGATGGGATCAAGGCACTGGAACATCGTTGGACCAAGTGCATTAATCTACAAGGAGACTACATTCAAAAATAAAAAAAAAATGTTTCAGTGATGTAAGTACTTTCTTTATATTTCGTTCCGAGAACTTTTCAAACCACCCTCGTATTTTAGCATTTTACGTATTTTATAAGATAACGCGACAATACATCCAAAAGGATGGTATGACTGATGCTAAGAGGACGACGATGACTCTGACGATGAACATCCGGCGAATCCCTCAAGATTAGCTTCCAGTAGATGCTGTGTAGATAGTTAGGAACAAAGTATCGAAGGATGAGGAACATAGGATAATACCGAGAAATGTGTCGCTATGTTAGAGTGAGGGCGTGATGGTGAGAACTGGAAGTTGGAATGAGCAAGTGGAAGTCTTAGGAGAGCTGATGGAGTCTTGATGTAAAGAAATGGTATGGGCACTTGGGTAGGATGAATGAATGTTAAGCTGGATTTCTGTATGAGGAAGAGAGAGCCTGCTGACGTTGCCTTCAGATGGAATATGGTGGTTGTCGAAATGGAGGGGTGGTGGGATGTCTTGGTACAGGCTCGACAGCAGCTTTAGATTTCCGTGGATTACTTGAACAATGATCTTCGAGTTCGTAGAATGTATGAAATTTGTGAAGATGTTCGAGGAATTCGAGGAGAGTGGGGAATACAGGGAATACAAAACCAAGGAGTACATGGAGTCTTAGGACTTGCTAGAAATGGTAAAATTTTGCGTGTGGATATCCTTGCTGTCTTGGAAAAGGTGAGAATGATATTTATTTCCTGTAAAGAACCAACGCCCATTTCCATGTGACGTGCTTGCAGCGTCCTCTGCATCCGAGACCGCTCCAAGAGGATCTGTCTCCACACAGACACCATTGCCACCACTTCCGGAGTAGGTTCCTGTATCTCTGGAGTGGCGGACTATTACAGCTGCACTGCTGATTTTGATGACAGTTATGTGCTTAATAGCAAAAATATACTGAAGCGCTAAAGAAACTGTTATAAGGAAGCGTATACAGAGATATGTAAACAGGCAGGATGTGGCGACGCGGTCGGCAACGCCTATACAAGACAACAAATGTCTGGCGCAATTGCTAGATCGATTACCGCTGCTACAATGGCAGGTTATCAAGTTTTAAGTAAATTTGAACGTGGTGTTACAGTCGGCGCACAGCGATGGGAGACAGCATCTCCGAGGTAGAGATGATGTGGGGATTTTCCTGTACGATCATTTCACGAGTGTACCGTGAATGTCAGGTATCCGGTAAAACATCAAATCTCCGACATCGCTACGACAGGTAAAAGATCCTGCAAAAACGGGACTAACGACGACTGAAGAGAATCCTTCAACGTGACAGAAGTCACCCCTTCCACAAAGTGCTGCAGATTTCAATGCTGGGCCTTCAACAAGTATCAGCGCGCGAACCATTCAACGAAACATCATCGATTTGGGCTTTCGGAGCCGAAGCTCCACTGGTGTACCCTTGATTACTGCACGACACAAAGTGTTAAGCCTCGCCTGGGCCCGTCAACACCGACATTGTACTGTTGATGATTGGAAATGTGTTGCCTGGTCGGATGAGACTCGTTTCAAATTGTATCGAGCGGGTGGAAGTGTATGGGTATGGAGACAACCTCACGAATCTATGGACGCTGCCTGTCTTCAGAGACCTGTTCAAAATGGTGGAGGCTCTGTAATGGTGCGCGGTGTGTGCAGTTGGTGTGATATGGGACCCCTGATATGTCTATAGGACTCTGACAGGTGACACTTACGTAAGCATCCTGTCTGATCACCTGCATCCATTCATGTCCATTGTGTATTCCGACGGATTTTGGCAATTCCAGCAGGACAATGCGACACCGCACATGTCCATAATTGCTACAGAGTGGCTCCAGGAACACTCTTCTGAGTTTAAACACTTCCGCTGGCAACCAAACTCCCCTGACATGAGCATTACTGAGCATATCTGGGATGTTTTGCAACGTGCTGTTCAGTAGAGATCTCCGTACCTCGCACACTCTTACGGATTTATAGACAGCCCGGCCCGCATCTCGTGGTCGTGCGGTAGCGTTCTCGCTTCCCACGCCCGGGTTCCCGGTTTCGATTCCCGGCGGGGTCGGGGATTTTCTCTGCCTCGTGATGGCTGGGTGTTGTGTGCTGTCCTTAGGTTAGTTAGGTTTAAGTAGTTCTAAGTTCTAGGGGACCGATGACCATATATGTTAAGTCCCATAGTGCTCAGAGCCATTTGAACCATTTGAATAGACAGCCCTGCAGGATTCACGGTGTCATTTCCCTCCAGTACTACTTCAACTATTAGTCGAGTCCATGCCACGTCGCGTTGCGGTACTTCTGCGTGCTCACGGGGGGCCTACATGATATTAGGCAGGTGTAGCAGTTTCTTTGGCTCTTCAGTGTATTAATGAGGCATCCAATTTACGTGGCAGTGAAACTGCTTCCGTATACTTGATCGGCGCAATGTCCACCGCACTTCCTTGTGGACTGTTTCCGTAAAGGCTGACTGCAAGGACTGAGACAGCGGCAGTAATCCGTTCCGTTTCCTTAACGGACAGCAAACGTGCGACCATTACAAGCCACAAGGCCGCGCCCTTAACAGGGGCATTTAGTGATCAATTACAGGCCGCTCGGTTTCCCAGCTTTTTCCAGGCAAGTAATGGGGAAGCGTAACCTATTGATCTTGTTGGCTTTATGTTTGCGTTTTCAATTAGCCGTTACTTCAGCGCTGTTGAAGTCGAAGACGCGCGTTCTGCGGGAGGAGCCGTGAGTTCGTAATACCACCATGAGACATTGTAGTCGTGTTCTCCTTTAACGTGAAGGACAAGTTCCAAGTGGAGACTTAATCTTATTTAGACAACAGAACAAGCTGACCTCAGGATCACTTGCAGGAAACTGTTTCGAGGAGAGAGAGGAAACAAGTTGGAAACGGGAACCATGACCGCAGACAAAGACCACTTGCTAAGCAACTGTCCCTTTCATTGTATTCAGTTCGTTCACAGCATTCATTACTTAAATGCAAGAACTACTTTCTCTCGAGACGTACATTATTACCGAGTGACATTTTGCAGGGGTGCAACATTGTATTCGTATTCGAAAGAAACTGGTTTCAAATCTCTGACTGGTAATTTTTGTATAGGTCCTGACGTGATTTCCCCAAGTAACTTGCACGTAGGTTTCTTCAATAAGTACTTAACAGTTCATAACACTTTAAGGCCAGAGCTTTTGGGACTGAGCGACGTAGTACTGTTGTTAATGCAACTGAGTCACATTCTTGATGAGAGGAGATTAATACCTCGTCCACTTATCCACATTTAGAGTTGTAGTCGTTTCCCCGAATTGCTTAAGTTGAATGAGCTTCTACTCCGTCTCCAAAGATCTCGACGTTGACGCTTCGTTAATTACAAGTGTTTAGTACTCCACAATCTTTCACTGGTGAAACCCCATCGTTTTACTAACGATCTGATTTTTGGTTTGGGGTCGTTTATGTGGAACTGAATAAAAGCGTATATTTGTTTTACCAGACGCGTCTTCCTTCATTCAGTTGCATACAGCCGGACCTAACCTGAAAATCATTAGTGTAATATTAATAGCAGCTAGGGATTGACAAATCAACAGCATTAAAGATGTTCGTGTTAGGTAGAATCGTGTCTGACAAAAACTGTACAGCTGTGGTCATCACTGGCTGCCAGCAACTTTCTGATAATCCGCCTATTACGCAAACAACGTTTCTTATATAAAACCACACTTGTTTTAGCACCTCTGTGCCACCATCAGTACGTTTTTTCATTCAGTTCTGTGAAATGTAAACATGTTTTAAGTAGGAACTATTTTAACGACATTAGGCGTAAGATCAATTTTTGTCTGTTGTTGTAATCCATCTTAATTTTTTCTGCATTATTGTGTCATATGCTGGATATTGGTAGCTTAACATCTGCAATGAAATGAAGTCACTGTGAATTTTATTGGTGAGTTAACAAGTAATTTTATCTATAAACGTAATTTTTAGTGCGAAAAAATTTCACGACTATATTTTAGGGTTTTCTCATCTCTGTTAAGTGTGATCTGTGGCCTCCGCTTAGTAGTTCCTTCTTGCTGTATTTATCGTCATTAATACATACATCCGTGACGGCACATTATGCAATCCATCTTCCACCGCATTCCTTCCTGGATTGATTTTAGTTGTGCTATGCTGGTTTTGTACACTGAAGGAAATGGAAAGTGTTACGCATTGAAGCAAATGAGTCTGATATTTAACAGTCTTTCTGAAGATGTCCATGAGAAAGCGGGGTGTTGAATAACTAATGGATCTGAGCAATACGGGAATTAACATCTGAGGTCATCAGTGCCCTAGAACTTAGAACTACTTAAACCTAACTAACCTAAGGACATCACACACATTCATGCCCGAGAAGGATTCGAACCTGCGACCGTAGCGGTCTCGCGGTTCCAAACTGCATAGCCTAGAACCGCTCGGCCACACCGGCTATCAATAATTAATGATTTTTAAATAAAAAATTAATACATATACTGCAGAATTCAAATATATTCAATTTTTGTTAAATTTAAGTACTTTTTGCTTTTAGCACGGGTAATGTTAAAGAATAATACGAAATTTTTTATTAAATTCAAGCTATTTCGTAATCAGTAAATAGGCCCCATAGTTTCAGTAGAAATCGATGAAATGATGTACGGAACATGGAATTAAGTAGAAGTAGAATGTAAATTTTTGCAAACATCAGTGACCGAGAGAATTTTGTTCAAGAATGCTAGTGGCAATGAAACTCGGCGTCTAAAACTAACAAATTATAATTTCTGCCGTATTGAGCAGTAGCAGGTTTAATTACTATTTCTAACATTAGTGTGGACTAACCTCATCTATGGTGCTGAGATGCGTAGGACATAACTATACAAACAACATTATTATTTCACCCAGAATGTGTACTGTATCGACAATGCAACAATGACAAAAGATTTAGTAGGTTTGAGGTCCCTTAGAGACAAAGGACAAACTCGAGTTGGGGAAAACAGGGAAGGGAATCACCTGCGAGCTGCAAAGGAACCTTCCCGGAATTCGCGCCAAGGGATTTAGGGAAATCTTGGAAAATCCTAAGTCAGGTAGGCCGAACAGGGACTTGAACTGATTTTCACCTTTCAGGAATGTTCAAATGTGTGTGAATTCCTAAGGGCCCAAACTGCTGAGGTCATCGGTCCCTGGACTTACACACTACTTATACTAACTTATGTTAAGGACAACACACACACCCCTGACCGAGGGAGGACTCGAACCTCCGGCGGGAGGATTTTCACCTTTACGCGAGTCGAATGTCTTATGACTGCATCGCCACGCTCGGTCCAATAACGAACACATCTGCACAGTGGATTAGGGGAGAGCGCAGATCTCTCGTGTCAGCACTGTTCTCGTACGCTCAATAGCTGACCGAACCTCTTGCGGTGTGCCGCACGGACGTGACGTCACAGCCATCAGCGCTTTTACTGACGCGGGGCGCCTGCCGTCTCAGTTGGACTGTTGCGGCTAACTGGCCGACACGGAACCTGTTTTGAAACGTGTACTACTTTGTGTAGAAAACGGATTAGTTTCCTTAAGCAGCGATGTTGTGTCGGGACGCCGTCCAATTAGAAGCACCGACTCTCCTTCCGATCGTGATAAAAGGTCTGGGGACTCGTCGTGGCTTCCAGCTCTAATGAGAACGCGTCTCGGACATTCGATCAGCTCATTTGTTTTCTGGACGTCCAAAGTATACTTACTGCCGATAAAACACAACCAATAGATTTCTCCACCAAAAGAATTAAGAAACTAGGGTTTTTGTGAGTGTTACAAACCTTGATTTTGGAACTGAGGCATAGGGAACGAACAGAAAGGAACAGCATATTCAGGTTGGCGATTAACCACTACAGGTACATCACAGGGATTCATATTAGGTTCACTCTTGTTCTTTTTGTACAGGGTCCTTCACAATTCACATTACACACTTGTAGAGATGGTAGAGGGAACTTAGTAGATCAAGTTTTACATAGGAACTCAAGTCCGGAAAAGCCGTCCCACATCAAGCTTATACGTGCCGGCGCCTGTAAATGTATGTATGGTTAGGATGATAGCGTGATGATGTTGCAAACTTGCAAAGATGATGGAAAAGGATAGATGGATCAATGTGACGTAAAAAATGAAATGAGCGTTTGGCGTCACTGGCCGGGAGGCCCCTTACGGGGCAGGTCCGGCCGCCTTGGTGCAGGTCTTGTTACAGTCGACGCCACATTGGGCGACCTGCGCGCCGGATGGGAATGAAATGATGATGAAGACAACACAACACCCAGTCCCTGACCCAGACGGGAATCGAACCCGGGCCCGTAGGACAGCAATCCGTCACGTTGACCACTCAGCTATAGGGGCGGAGAATTTCAGGTAAGGGTTCCTGTACCGGAAACGCAAGAGTCGGAAGTTATAAGCGAAAACCGTTCTCATACCTATGACAATGGAATAAAAGTAATTATATTATTGTTGCTAAGATTCGAGGGTAGGTTTCTTTCCTAGGTGGTAGTATGGGCCAAAACAAGAAAAATATTCTAGTAAACATGGGCTCTAACATGCGTACTTTAAGAGCTGTGATCACTTGTTCAGTATAGGAGATGTATTTCATACTAGCGAAGATGCTCATAGCGTCTCAGGTATGCATTTTTGAGATCACGTTTACTGGACATTTTTTCTTGTCTGGTAGTTGCATACCCTACAGTCCTAGCAACAACAGTATCGGTACATGTATTCCAGTCACAGGTGCCGGCCGTTGTCACCGAGCGGATCTAGGCGCTTCAGTCCGGAACCGCACTGCTGCTACGGTCGCAGGTTCAAATCCTGCCTCGGGCATGGATGTGTGTGATGTCCTTAGGTTAGTTAGTTTTAATTAGTTCTAAGTCTAGGGGACTGATGCCCTCAGATGTTAAGTCCCATAGTGCTCAGAGCCATTTGAACCATTTTTGAACTGTCACGGGTATCGTAACCATTTTGGCTTCTAACTTTCGTCTCGCTCGTTTGCGAACCAGAGACCCTTCCCTGAAGCTGATACGTTATCCATCTCCATTACCCCTGAAAGTTTGTAACATCATCACAGGGTCATCCTGTACATACATACATTTACAGGCGCCGGCACCTATAACATTGACGCTCTGTGGGGTCGCTGGATGGCGTTCCTGGACTCGTGTTCCTACGTAAAACTTGGTCTACTAAGTCCCCTCTACAACTGCTAGAAGGATGTGCCATCACATGTGCAAGAAGCAGAAATAGTTCTATCTGCTGACGAGGCAAGTATTACAGTCAAGTGTAATTATGGAGAAACTTCAGAGCTTGAAAATGTAGATAAAACTTTCTTGAAAATTAGACAAAACAGAAAATATAGTGTTATATACTGTAAAAAGCCCATTAGAAGTAATACATGAGGGTAAAACAACAAATGAAATATTCTAAATTTTTTGGTGTTTATACTGATGAGAACCTGAACTGGAAGTGATGTGTTAATTTTCTTAAACGTCTAAGATCTTCATCTTGTTATGTATAATACCACATTATGGAGATGAAAATGGCAAAAAATTTACTTACGTCTATTTACATTCACCAGTGTCATAAATTATTCTGGAGTAGCTCAACGTTAAGGAAAAAAATTGTTATACAGAGTCTGCAATAAGTATAATTATTGCGTCCAATCAACAGGGCCGGCCTGTGTTGCCGAGTGGTTCTAGGCGCTTCAGTCTGGAACCGCACGACCGCTACGGTCGGAGGCCCGAATCCTGCCTCGGGCATGGATGTGTGTGATGTCCTTAGGTTCGTTAGGTTTAAGTAGTTCTAAGTTCTAGGGGACTGAAGACCTCAGATGTTAAGTCCCATAATGCTCAGAGCCATTTGAACAAATATTTTTCGAAAGGAATATATTGTCACTGAAGTAAACATGTAGTTGGTTGGTTGGTTGGTTTGGGGAAGGAGACCAGACAGCGTGATCATCGGTCTCATCGGATTAGGGAAGGATGGGGAAGGAAGTCGGCCGTGCCCTTTCATAGGAACCATCCCGGCATTTGCCTGGAGGGATTTAGGGAAATCACGGAAAACCTAAATCAGGATGGCCGGACGCGGGATTGAACCGTCGTCCTTCCGAATGTAAACATGTAGTGTTAGGGAACATTTTGTTAGGGTGCAGACTAAAGCTGTTGTGTCGGTGTCGCTGACTGGGAATGTGCACTGATATTCAAAACTCCTCTGCGTACGGATGGCTGGCTCCGAGGTCTGAGGATGTCTTCCAGCACGATGGAACGCACTACTATGAGTAATCATGTGAGAGCCACCTTCGTGAATTGACTCGCTTGTGAGCTCTGCAACATCCATGTACTAATTTACATTTACATGACAAACCCTATTTTCAGGGCTATATTTTAATTTGGACAAATGGATCTATGCAGATATTTGTAAAAATGACGATGATACATCAGTCCATACTAATGTAAAATTGCAATCTTCTGAAGAAGACAAAATTAATTTTGTTGAAACCTAGGTAAAGATTTCTTTATCCATTGCAACTGGTCGGCTGTTTATAATTTTATTACTGCTAATTATGTTCTAAAACCTTGCAAAAGATGAGCAAAATCAGTGACCAGTTGGGTGTGTGCTTCCCTTGAGAGGGTTCCCAGAAGAGTCAAGACCACCGGTCCTTTTTCGAGTCCCGGTCCAAGTCACAGCTTTGATCGGTCTGGAAGTTTAGCTAGGATTGTTCCGAAGCTTAAGGCTCCGGGCCGTGGTGGAGTACGACTAACAGCCACGCGAGGCCCAGACACCTGCCGCGGGCCCGTGTGGCGCAGCGTGGCGAGCCGCGCAGCGCCGCCGCCGAGATGCCAGCAGACGTGTTTTTGTGCCCGAGGCGCCGGCCGTCGCGTGACAGGAATACCTCGCCTGCCCGGGGAGGAACAGGTTGCAGCGTCAGTAGCGCACCGCACCACTTTCCCCAGCCGCGCGCCAGCCTGTATTGCCCGTCCCGCATGACGCTGCACTCTGCCGCTGTGGCAGAAAGATTTGTCGTGTCGGATTCACAGTGGAGCCAGTAAATGCATCACGTCGTTTTCCACCATTAAAGAATGCAGAAAGTTGTGTTTCATACGGCTGCAAATGCAGAATGTCGTTGGAGAAAACAATCAATGGTTTCCCACAAGGCTCACTCCTAGGTCCACAATTATTTTTTGTACGCGGAATGACGACGGTCGGCCGAAGCAGAGAGATTATAATGGCTCTGAGCACTATGGGACTTAACTTCTGAGGTCATCAGTCCCCTAGAACTTAGAACTACTTAAACCTAACTAACCTAAGGACATCACACACATCCATGCCAGAGGCAGGATTCGAACCTGCGACCGTAGCGGTCGCGCGGTTCAAGACTGTAGCGCCTAGGGGTTATAAAACGTACACTATCAATACTAGGAAAAACATTTTTGAAAAACACACATTTGAACACATCGATTATAAAACTTTCTCCATACCTCATAAACACTTGAATAACGTCGTGATTCACTGCCAGGAGCTGCCGATAAAAACTTCTTTATTATAGGCCTACAACCAGTTTAGGTCCACAGACCGTCAACAGATAACGTACCATATTTACAGCAGCTTCGAGGCGATAGAAAATCAGTCGTGTCAAATAATATATATATAGTGTACATTTTACTACTAATTGACAACAGTGACGAATCACGGATCTTATATTATTTGACTCCTTTGTTTTTATATCGTCTCCTAAGCTGTTGTAAACATTTTATGGTACCTGATGGTATGTGGCCCGAAACTGGTTGTGAGAGATCCTGTTTCTTATTTTCTGTCAGAGTCCGGTCGTTCTTGAAACTAAAATCGTAGCGAAAATCCGACGAAGCTACGCGCACATTTGCTGCGCGTTGTCTTTATGTTCGTCGATCGCGTCACGTCGTACGGTTCAGTTCTGAACGCACACTCTCCGTCATCAGGCCACAAGTGGTCCATCGGGACCATCCGATCGCTGTGTCATGCTCAGCTGAGGATGCGGATAGGAGGGGCGTGGGGTCAGCACACCGCTCTCCCGGTCGTTACGATGATTTTCTTTGACCGGAGCCGCTACTATTCGGTCGAGTAGCTCCTCAATTGGCTTCACGAGGCTGAGTGCACCCCTCTGAACGCACAGTGAACAAGTAAAGATGCCTAGAACAGTAGAGTGTGAAGTGCGGACTGCCATTCGATTTCTTCTACGATATTGGATCCACCTGATTCCAAGCAGCTCATATAACTCTGAAGCAACTTTGAAGCAGCACGTACAGACGTTCACGTTCATGACGCAGGCGGTCAGGGAAGGAAGCGAGTGATGAACGATGTTCTCGTTCAGCGAGTGGATCAGGCGTTTCGGGAAAATCGTCTACGAAGGACAATTCAGAAGAAGCGAAGACTAATATTGTCATCAGGCATTGTCCTTCATGACAATGCTCGGCCGCACACTGTAGCTGTAACAAAGAGGCTGCTGCAGTGTTTTCGACGGGAAGTGTTTGATTACCCACCACACAGCCCGGAATTAGCTCTCTCCGATTTTCATTTCTTTGCTCTCGTGAACCGCTGTCTATGATGACAGCGTTTTGGGACAAAGAGCTGCAGATCAGCGTAGATAATTGGCGGAAAGCGCAGGTGGCTGCCTTCTATGGCAACGATATTGGAAAGTTGGTACCACGAACCGATATAGTCTGAATCGGTGTGGCGAATATGTCGAGAAGTAGATCGAAGGTGTCGCTAAATGTAGTAAACAAAACAATTTTTATTTTCTATGTAGCTTCAATTTCGCGATCAGTCGGCCCATGAAAAATAAGAAAAAAAATATCTATCGTATAATAAAAGAAACATCTCCTTTGAAAAAACTAAGATATTGACAAACATCAAGCACTCATGTAAATATCTCAAAGTTCAAGAACAGAAGATTGAAATAGTAAAAGAATTCAAATATCTCGGAGAATGGATTACTTGGAATGCAGGGGAAAGCAAAGCAATGGAATCCAGAAGAAATAAACTTGAATTGGCCTTCCAACTAACAAAAAATACATACAACAAAAAATCCCTTTCGTGGGAGTCCAAAATTACACATTACAAGACAGTGATTAAGCCAGAAGCACTGTAAGCAGCAGAAACACTAAACATGAATTTCAGAGGTCAAGTAGAGAAACTTGAGCTAAAGGAAAGAAAAATTTTAAGAAAAATCATAAGGCCAAAATTTCAAGACAATAAGAGTATATACATCAAAACTGAAACTCTCTACAAGAAAATTGAAAAACTTTCAGATTCTATGCGAAAAAGACATCTTCTCAGTATGAATTCCAACAGACTAACTAAACAAATCTTTGACTTTGTCCGTAACCGCAAAACGAAACCCAACTGGTTTAAAGAAACTGAGAAAGTCCTAGTAGGATTAAAGATTTCAGAAAATTCACTTATTGATCGAACAGCTAAATTAATTACTAAAGATGGAAACATAAGGTTCCAAGACAAATCTACACAAAAGTGCAAACCCTTCATCTCGGAAGAAGAGAGGAAAAGAAGATCAGAAAGAATGAAGAAATACTGGGCCCTAAGAAAAGATCAACGAACAAAGAAATGATTGATCCGGCCTACCCCAGGGAGGGTGAAATGAAAGAAGAAGAAGAAGAAAAGAAACTTTTATCATCTGCTTATGGCAGTGAATCATTACGTTTCTTAAAATCTGAGTGTTAAGAAATCGTTTCTGAAGGTATTTGTCCGCAGTGTAGCCTTGTAATTTGGGCAACAGGTAATACATCCCAGATGTGTTAAGGATTGTGGCTGTGCTCTGTCTCCCTGAAGTTACATTACATTACATTAATACTTGTTCCACAGGCCATGAATACGACTTTTCGTAATGATGAGCAGCGTGTCAACTTAACGCAAGTTTTCTTTACACAATACAACTTTTTTCCTGCTTCACATCTAAAAATTCATATTTTTCTTACAATTATTACTTCCTGTCTAAAAATTCATTTACTGAAAGGAAGGATTTGTCATACAGCAATTCTTTTAATTTGTTTTTAAATGCTGATTGGCTGTCTGTCAAACTTTTAATGCTATTTGGTAAATGACCAAACATATTTGTGGCAGCATAACTCACCCCTTTCTGTACCAAAGTCAGATTTAACCATGAATACACGGTCATCCTTTCTCGTAGTGTTGTAGCTATGCACTTGCTATTAATTTAGAACTGGAATGGGTTATTAATAATTAATTTCATATGTGAATAAATGTATTGCGAAGGTACTGTCAATATCCTGAGTTGATAAATAATCAGCATTGGCGGCCGAAGATTTACGGCATAAGAAGTCAGCCTCATTCTGCCAACGGCCTTGTCAAAGAGGGCGGAGGAGCGGATAGAGGTTCAGGGCACTCTCCTGTCCTAGGGGTGGGAAATTGCCCCTAAAGGCGGAAGAATCAGCAATGATCAACGACATGAGAATGCAGAAGCCAATGGAAACCACTGCATTAAAGACACGTAACGTGTATCCACAGGACATGTGGCCTGTAATTGAAGAAGTGTCAGTCGGGGCGTGGAATGTCAGAAGCTTTAACGTGGTAGAAAAACTAGAAAATCTGAAAAGGGAAATGCAAAGGCTCAATCTAGATATAGTAGGGGTCAGTGAAGTGAAGTGGCTCAAATGGCTCTGAGCACTATGGGACTTAACTGCTACGGTCATCAGTCCCCTAGAACTTAGAACTACTTAAACCTAACTAACCTAAGTGAAGTGGAAGGAAGACAAGGATTTCTGGTCAGATGAGTATCGGGTAATATCAACAGCAGCAGAAAATGGTATAACAGGTGTAGGAAGGTAGGGCAAAGGGTGTGTTACTGTGAACAGTTCAGTGACCGGGTTGTTCTAATCAGAATCGACAGCAGACCAACACCGCAACGATAGTTCAGGTATACATGCCGACGTCGCAAGCTGAAGATGAACAGATAGAGAAAGTGTTTGAGGATATTGAAAGGGTAATGCAGTATGTAAAGGGAGACGAAAATCTAATAGTCATGGGCGACTGGAATGCAGTTTTAGGGGAAGGAGTAGAAGAAAAGGTTACAGGAGAATATGGGCTTGGGACAAGGAATGAAAGAGGAGAAAGACTAATTGAGTTCTGTAACATGTTTCAGCTAGTAATAGCGAATACCCTGTTCAAGAATCACAAGAGGAGGAGGTATACTTGGAAAAGGCCGGGAGATACGGGAAGATTTCAATTAGATTACATCATGGTCAGACAGAGATTCCGAAATCAGATACTGGATTGTATGGCGTACCCAGGAGAAGATATAGACTCAGATCACAATATAGTAGTGATGAAGAGTAGGCTGAAGTTCAAGACATTAGTCAGGAAGAATCAATACGCAAAGAAGTGGGCTACGGAAGTACTAAGGAATGACGAGATACGTTTGAAGTTCTCTAACGCTATAGATACAGCAATAAGGAATAGCGCAGTAGGCAGTACTGTTGAAGAGGAATGGACATCTCTAAATAGGGCCATCACAGAAGTTGGGAAGGAAAACATAGGTACAAAGAAGGTAGCTGCGAAGAAACCATGGGTAACAGAAGAAATACTTCAGTTGATTGATGAAAGGAGGTAGTACAAACATGTTCCGGGAAAATCAGGAATACAGAAATACAAGTCGCTGAGGAATGAAATAAATAGGAAGTGCAGGGAAGCTAAGACGAAATGGCTGCAGGAAAAATGTGAAGACATCGAAAAAGATATGGTTGTCGGAAGGACAGACTCAGCATACAGGAAAGTCAAAACAACCTTTGGTGACATTAAAAGCAACGGTGGTAACATTAAGAGTGCAACGGGTATTCCACTGTTAAATGCAGATGAGAGAGCAGATAGGTGGAAAGAATACATTGAAAGCCTCTATGAGGGTGAAGATTTGTCTGATGTGATAGAAAAAGAAACAGGAGTCGATTTAGAAGAGATAGGGGATCCAGTATTAGAATCGGAATTTAAAAGAGCTTTGGAGGACTTACGGTCAAATAAGGCAGAAGGGATAGATAACATTCCATCAGAATTTCTAAAATCATTGGGGGAAGTGGCAACAAAACCACTATTCACGTTGGTGTGTAGAATATATGAGTCTGGCGATATACCATCTGACTTTCGGAAAAGCATCATCCACACAATTCCGAAGACGGCAAGAGCTGACAAGTGCGAGAATTATCGCACAATCAGCTTAACAGCTCATGCATCGAAGCTGCTTACAAGAATAATATACAGAAGAACGGAAAAGAAAATTGAGAATGCGCTAGGTGACGATCAGTTTGGCTTTAGGAAAAGTAAAGGGACGAGAGAGGCAATTCTGACGTTACGGCTAATAATGGAAGCAAGGCTAAAGAAAAATCAAGACACTTTCATAGGATTTGTCGACCTTGAAAACGCGTTCGACAATATAAAATGGTGCAAGCTGTTCGAGATTCTGAAAGAAGTAGGGGTAAGCTATAGGGAGAGACGGGTCATATACAATATGTACAACAACCAAGAGGGAATAATAAGAGTGGACGATCAAGAACGAAGTGCTCGTATTAAGAAGGGTGTAAGACAAGGCTGTAGCCTTTCGCCCCTACTCTTCAATCTGTACATCGAGGAAGCAATGATGGAAATAAAAGAAAGATTCAGGAGTGGAATTAAAATACAAGGTGCAAGGATATCAATGATACGATTCGCTTATGACATTGCTATCCTGAGTGAAAGTGAAGAAGAATTAAATGATCTGCTGAACGGAATGGTCTAATGAGTACACAGTATGGTTTGAGAGTAAATCGGAGAAAGACGAAGGTAATGAGAAGTAGTAGAAATGAGAACAGCGAGAAACTTAACATCAGGATTGATGGTCACGAAGTCAATGAAGTTAAGGAATTCAGCTACCTAGGCAGTAAAATAACCAATGACGGACGGAGCAAGGAGGACATCAAAAGCAGACTCGCTATGGCAAAAGAGGCATTTCTGGCCAAGAGAAGTCTACTAATATCAAATACCGGCCTTAATTTGAGGAAGAAATTCCTGAGGATGTACGTCTGGAGTACAGCATTGTATGGTAGTGAAACATGGACTGTGGGAAAACCGGAACAGAAGAGAATCGAAGCATTTGAGATGTGGTGCTATAGACGAATGTTGAAAATTAGGTGGACTGATAAGGTAAGGAATGAGGAGGTTCTACGCAGAATCGGAGAGGAAAGGAATATGTGGAAAACACTGATAATGAGAAGGGACAGGATGATAGGACATCTGGTAAGACATGAGGGAATGACTTCCATGGTACTAGAGGGAGCTGTAGAGGGCAAAAACTGTAGAGGAAGACAGAGATTGGAATACGTTAAGCAAATAATTGAGGACGAAGGTTGCAAGTGCTACTCTGAGATGAAGAGGTTAGCACGGGAAAGGAATTCGTGGCGGGCCGCATCAAACCAGTCAGTAGACTGATGACCAAAAAAAAAAAAAAAAAAAAAAAAAAAATCATCAGCAAAAAGAACTAGCTTTGCATCTTCATGAATACAGAGTGGCAAGTCATTAATATATATTAAGAACAATAAGTGACCCAAGACTGAACCCTGTGGGACACCATTCTTGATACCTCCCCAGTTAGAGGACTCTGTTGATTTTTGCAGACTCTCTGCACTGTTAATTTCAGCCTTTTACATCCTTCCACTTAAATGCAAGGTAAGCAAGACTACATGTTGCTGGTGCTGTCCTGTCCTACCGCGATACAAAGAGTGTCCGACTGCTGGCGTTATCAGCAGGTTGTCCAGATCTCTCACTCACTGGAAACATCTGGTCGTGTGTTATCGAGAGAGCACGCCACCACTCGCCAATTACTACAGCTAATATACTCTGGCACAGGGCTGGAGCAGTATGGAATGTCGTACCCGCATCTGTCATCAAAGTACCGTTTGACTCGATACCCAACCAGGTTAGAGAAGTTGTTGCTGCTACGGGTGGCACTAAATTTCGTACCCAGTACAGCCGAAAGTCACCAACATATTTTCCCGTTTACTCATCCACTATACGCTACACGCACAACGAGTACCTGTTGTTTCAGTGGTGGGCAGTGTATCTTTAGGCTTGCTCTCTAAAGAAACTATATGTTATTCGTAAGTCTCCTTACGTCGCCCGTTAAAAAGTAGCCCAGTCAACGGAGACCCAAAAAAGGACGATTCGGGAGAGAAATCGCGTAGTCGCAAATTTTTACACTGTTAGAAGGGAGTGTCATGAACAAAATACTGAAAATCCTGGCCGGTGTGGTGTGAATGTTGGAGCGGGGGTTCTCGAATAACTCGAGAACTGGAGCTTCTAGCGAAAATACTTTCCAGAACAAAATTAAACCCCATTAATTTTCCTACAAAAAAGCCCTGTTCATTTTTTCTCTAAAACTAATAGTTTCCGCGCTGCAGGGGGTTGAAAAACTGCAGATTATTATAAATATTGTTCTAACGTTATAAAAAACACGTCTGTCTTTAAGTGAAGTTGGTTAAGAATAAATATGAAGTGTTTGTACCACATCTATGTGCAGTAGAGCCATATGAACGGATAAAATGGGTTCCGTGGGAGTAAAAGGATGGAAGGTGGATGTGTGGGTTAGAAGCGTTAGGGAAGGTATGAGGAAGGGTTGTCGTCATGCAGTTCCCTTCGTCTCAGGTCTGTGACCTAAAGGTCGAGTATGTCATTCCCGGCTCTATCTACTCCATCATGTTACAAGAAACAACTACAGCGTGTTTGACAAACTTATATCGACCCTTCACAGCGTGTCTAAGACTCACTGCCCGATGAGTTTCAGTTTTGCACAAAATGCGTGAACAGTGCATGGAATGCAGATATGAGTTATTAATAACACTATCGCAGGTAATACATGTGAACAGAATTTATGTAAGTCTCTGCACATTGTTCTACAATGCTGGAGCAGAAACTGATTTCTAGTCTTCCTGTATGGCAGCTGTAGTGCTTTCCGGAAAAGCCAACTTCCCCCACCATGAACCGTGCTAGCTTTTCAGTTTGCAAACAGACCACAGTTGCCCAGTATTTCCTATCGAAATCTCTTGTGCGAATGGACTGAGCTCGACTTTTTACAGCGGAGTTATTTTCAGGTTCCTAAGTGAGTGCACACACTGATCAGCCAAAAAATTATGACCACTGTCCGCCGCGACGTTTGATGCCACCTGGTGGGGCCGTGCGCACGTGATACGGTAGCAAAAATACAGGGTTATTACAAATGATTGAAGCGATTTCACAGCTCTACAATAACTTTATTATTTGAGATATTTTCACAATGCTTTGCACACACATACAAAAACTCAAAAAGTTTTTTTAGGCATTCACAAATGTTCGATATGTGCCCCTTTAGTGATACGGCAGTTCCTCCCACACTCGGAGCAGCATGTCCCCATCAATGAGTTCGAAAGCATCGTTGATGCGAGCTCGCAGTTCTGGCACGTTTCTTGGTAGAGGAGGTTTAAACACTGAATCTTTCACATAACCCCACAGAAAGAAATCGCATGGGGTTAAGTCGGGAGAGCGTGGAGGCCATGACATGAATTGCTGATCATGATCTCCACCACGACCGATCCATCGGTTTTCCAATCTCCTGTTTAAGAAATGCCGAACATCATGATGGAAGTGCGGTGGAGCACCATCCTGTTGAAAGATGAAGTCGGCGCTGTCGGTCTCCAGTTGTGGCATGAGCCAATTTTCCAGCATGTCCAGATACACGTGTCCTGTAACGTTTTTTTCGCAGAAGAAAAAGGGGCCGTAAACTTTAAACCGTGAGATTGCACAAAACACGTTAACTTTTGGTGAATTGCGAATTTGCTGCACGAATGCGTGAGGATTCTCTACCGCCCAGATTCGCCCATTGTGTCTGTTCACTTCACCATTAAGAAAAAATGTTGCTTCATCACTGGAAACAAGTTTCGCACTGAACGCATCCTCTTCCATGAACTGTTGCAACCGCGCCGAAAATTCAAAGCGTTTGACTTTGTCATCGGGTGTCAGGGCTTGTAGCAATTGTAAACGGTAAGGCTTCTGCTTTAGCCTTTTCCGTAAGATTTTCCAAACCGTCGGCTGTGGTAAGCGGAGCAGACACGGACGGGGGATCACCGTAGCGAAGATATGGGCTGCAAAAGGGAATATCCATTGAGATAAGCAACTTTGACAAAGGGAAGATTATTATTACGCTGAGTTTGTGAACGAGTATCTCGAAAACTGCGAAACTGGTCGAGTGTTCACGTGGTACTGTCGTGAGCATCTATGGGAAGGGTAGAAGGACGGAGGAACTGCCAATAGGCGCTAAATAGTTGGACGTCCACAGCTCTTCACAGAACGTGGGGTTCGGAGACTTGTCTCTTCTGTAAAGTAGGATAGATGGTGATGTGTGGCGTCCCTGCCGAAAGAGCACAATTCTGGTGCGCGCACAAGTGCTCCGGAGCACACCGTTTATCGTATGTTGCTGATCACTGAACTCCGCTCCGGACCACCCTACGTGTTCACACGTCGACCGAACGACATCGTCCATTACAATTGCAGTGGACATGGGACCATCGGGATTCGACCGTCGATCAATGGAAACGTGTCGGCTGTTCGGGTGAATCACATTTTTACTACACTAGGTCGATGGCTGTCTCCAAAGACGTCGTCATCGAGGGGAACGGCGACTCTAAAAGTGAATCGAGCAACGGAAGGGGGCTGGTGGGAGCCGTATTAAGCAATGTGAGACATTGTACTGCTCCTGTGTGGGACCTGTGAGTGTCTCGGTGCCAAAACCATGCTACAGTAGTTTGAGGAGCATTCTAGTGTACTCACGTTAATGTCTCGGCGACCAAATTCGCCTGATGTAAAGCTCCCGGAACCCATCTGCGTCGCTTCAAGTTGTGCAACAAATACTGTAAGTAGGCTGTTTATGTTTTCTTATTGGCAACGTTGCATAGCGTTCTGTATGAAAATCGCTGGCTGTGCTGTGTGCAGTCTGTGGCTAGTTTGCATTGTTGTCTGCCATTGTAGTGTTGGGCAGCGGCAGCTGGATGTGAACAGCGCGTAGCGTTGCGCAGTTGGAGGTGAGCCGCCAGCAGTGGTGGATGTGGGAAATGAGATGGCGGATTTTTGAGTACAGAATGGATATTATGAACTGCTATGTATATTATGCTTTTTCAACACTATTAAGGTAAATACATTGTTTGTTCTCTATTAAAATCTTTCATTTGCTAACTATGCCTATCAGTAGTTAGTGCCTTCCGTAGTTTGAATCTTTTATTTAGCTGGCAGTAGTGGCGCTCGCTGTATTGCAGTAGTTCGAGTAACGGAGATTTTTGGTGAGGTAAGTGATTTGTGAAAGGTATAGATTAATGTTAGTCAGGGCCATTCTTTTGCAGGGATTTTTGAAAGTCAGATTGCGTTGCGCTAAAAATATTGTGTGTCAGTTTAAGCACAGTCGTGTACAATTGTTCTAAGGGGACGTTTCAATACCTCTTCTCCCCAATTCTGTTCAGTACCTCCTCATTAGTTACGTGGTCTACCTATCTCGTCTTCAGCATTCTTCTGTAGCACCACATTTCAAAAGTTTCTATGCTCTTCTTGGGGTCGGGTTGTTTTGGGGGAGAAGACTAGACAGCGAGGTCATCGGTCTCATCGGATTAGGAAAGGACGGGGATGGAAGTCTGCCATGCTCTTTCGAAGGAACCATCCCGGCGCTTGCCTGGAGCAATTTAGCCAAATCACGGAAAACATAAATCAGGATGGCCGGATACGGGATTAAACCGTCGTCCTCCCGAATGCGAGTCCAGTGTGCTAGCCACTGCGCCACCTCGCTCGGTTTCTCCTCTTGTCTAAACTGTTTATCGTCTATATTTGACTTCCATACATGGCTGTACCCCCTTGATATACTTCCTGACACTTAAATCTATACGCGATGTTAACTCATCTCTCTCCTTCAGAAATGCTTTTCTTGTCATCGCCAGCCTACATTTTATATCCTCTCTACATCGACCTTCATCGGTTATTTTGCTGCCCAAATAGCAGAACTGATCTACTACTTTATGTCTCTGATTTCCGAATCTAATTCCCTCAGTATCACCTGATTGAATTCGACTACATTCCAGTATCCTCTTTTTGCTTTTGATGTTCATATTATATCCTCCTTTGAAGACTGTCCATTCCCTTCAGCTTCTTTACAAATCCTTTGCTCTCTCCGACAGAATTACAAGGTCACCGGCAAAACTCAAAGTTTGTATTTCTTCTCCCTGGATTTTAATTCCTACACCAAAACTTTCCCTTGTTTCCTTTACTGCTTGCTCAATGTACAGATCGAATAACACCGGGGACAGGGTACAACACTGTCTCGCTCCCTCCTCAACCGCTGCTTCCCTTTCGTGCCCCTCGACTCTTTTAACTATCTTCTGGTTTCTGTACAAATTATAAATAGCTTTCGTTCCCTGTATTTTACCCCTGCCACCTTCAGAATTTGAAAGAGAGTATGCTAGTTAACATAGTCAAAAGCTTTCTCCGAATCTACAAATACTATTGTGGTGTCACCGCCAGACACCACACTTGCTAGGTGGTAGCTTTTAAATCGGCCGCGGTCCGTTAGTATACGTCGGACCCGCGTGTCGCCACTATCAGTGATTGCACACGGCAGGTCTAGAGAGACTTCCTAGCACTCGCCCAGTTGTACAACCGACTTTGTTAGCGATTGTTCACTGACAAAATACGCTCTCATTTGCCGAGATGATAGTTTAGCATAGTCTTCAGCTACGTCATTTGCTACGACCTAGCAAGGCGCCATTACCAGTTACTATTGATACTGAATCATGTACAGACAAGAGCGACGCTCATGATTAATGGATTAAAGTTAAGTATTCCACCAGCTACGTCCGTTTTTCTAAAGTCTAATTTCCTTGTCCTGTTCCAGACCTCACACCAGCCTGCGTGAGCTAAAACGCGTGCCTTTCGGCTTCCTCTAGCACCCCGTGTTGGCTCTCCTGCCAACCCACAACAACTATAAACGTAGCTTTACCTTTCCTTAACCTATCTTCTGTGAGAACTCTTAGGGTTAGCCGTGCGGTTCTAGGCGCTTCAGTCCGGAACCGCATGACTGCTACGGTCGCAGGTTCGAATCCTGCCTCGGGCATGGGTGTGTGTGATGTGCTTAGGTTAGTTAGGTTTAAGTAGTTCAAAGTTCTAGGGGACTGATGGCTGGCTCTGAGCACTATGGGACTCAACATCTGTGGTCATCAGTCCCCTAGAACTTAGAACTACTTAAACTTAATTAACCTAAGGACATCACACACATCCACGCCCGAGGCTACGGTCGCAGGACTGAGCGCCTAGAACCGCTAGACCACCGCGGCCGGCTAGGGGACTGATGACCTAAGATGTTAAGTCCCTTAGTGCTCAGAGCCATTTGAACCATTTTTGAACTCTTAGGGTTAAAATTTCCTCGCGTGTACCCACATTTATCAGGAATCCAAACTGATCTTCCCCGAGGTCGGCTTCAACCAGTTTTTGCCCTTTCGTCTTTAAAGAAGGAGGAGGATATTAGTGTTTAACGTCCCGTCGACAACGAGGTCATTAGAGACGGAGCGCAAGCTCGGGTGAGGGAAGGATGGGGAAGGAAATCGGCCGTGCCCTTTCAAAGGAACCATCCCGGCATTTGCCCGAAGCGATTTAGGGAAATCACGGAAAACCTAAATCAGGATGGCAGGAGACGGGATTGAACCGTCGTCCTCTCGAATGCGAGTCCAGTGTGCTAACCACTGCGCCACCTCGCTCGGTCGTCTTTAAAGAAGTCATGTTAATATTTAGCAGCCGTTACTTATTAAACTGACAGTTAACAATTGCAATTTTTCCACCCGCCTCATTGCGGAAACTTTTGGTCCTAGAGAAGAAATGAACAGAGCTTTTTTTGCAGGAAATTTAATGTAGATTAATTTTTTTTCTGGAAAATATCTTCGCCAGAAGGCGCGGTTTTCGATTTATTCGAGAAAAACGTATAAAACATGACGTTTAAGCCCACCTCCAGCCCAAGGCTAACACACCACTGTCCAGGATTTTTAGTATGTTGTTCATGACAGTGCTTCCTAGCATTGTGAACGTATTGGCGACTACATGATTTCCCCCCCCCCCCCCCTAATTTTCCTTCGTTGACTGAACTCGAGTGCAAAAAGTCGGCTCTGGACCGGTGACACGTTTTAAAGAGACCGCATCCTGCCGGCTGCGTGTCGACTATTCTCTCAGGATGAGCCCAAAAAACGCGATTCGAGGTGTCCGCGGGCGTCCGGCGCATCGCTGCGGTCGTGTGGACGTGGGGGCAGGGGGGTGGGGGGCGGGGGGCGGTCCGCGCCAAGCCGAGTGTGTCGGATGCGAGCCGGAGAGATTCGTCGGCGCGAAGTGGACCGCCGCGCCGCGCCGCCAGGGGACGCACTCTCCAGCGCCGCACGCTGGCCCTGCGCCAGCGGCGGACTACTTGGCGGCTCGCGCTTTCACGCAAGGCGTCTGGTCGCCCAGCGCCGGCGATACGGAATGTGGCCCGGGGTTAACGATACAGCCAGCCACTGTACTGCGGCTTGGGGATGTATGACGTGGTAGTCAAAAGTTCCCCACAAGTACTAATCAAAATTATTCTGTCTTAACTACATCTTAATTTGCACCACCGACAGAAACGCACTTGGGAGCAAATTCACTTTTCGAAAAGCTTCCTGGAAATCTTGTTTTATTAGGGTGTTTAGTATCCTCTGCGATTCCACTGGAATCTCTTCGCTGTTTCTTACTTAGCTACCTACACGTTCCACACAACGTTAGAACGATTCTTTTATCGAAATGATATGGAAACAGTCACTTTACAGGATAATCACACATAATTTTAACATTAATGAACAGCACTTAAAAACTAGGAATTTCTTTCACATACCATCTGTTTTTCAATAAAAATTCATACATGTAATAGAAGGAGAGGTTCAGAAGAAATGATTTTAGGTTTTATTTAAAACTAACTATGCTACCTGTCAGACAAAAAAATTGTTCAAATTGGCTGGCTCTGAGCACTATATGACTTAACATCTGAGGTCATCAGTCCCCTATAACTTAGAACTACTAAAACCTAACTAACCTAAGGGCATCACACACATCCATACCCGAGGCAGGGTTCGAACATGCCACTGTAACAACAGCGCTGTTCCGGACTGAAGCGCCTAGAACCGCTCGGTCACAACGGCCGGATCGTGTCAGACATTTTCTGTTATTGCGCTAGTATCAAAAGATTTGGTTGGTGCGTATGGAACTTCTTTCTGAGCGTAATTTTGTATTTAATTGTCTTGACCGTAAAATTTCTTTTTACCAAATTACCGGTTCGGCTATACAATAGCCACCTGCGGAATCTACCATATAAGTGAAAGAATAAGCATTCTTATCTATCACAATAGGAGATTAAAAACAAAGACACAAAATCCATACATTTTATAAAGATGTGTGTGTGTATATGTGTATGTATGAGTGAGTGAGTTTGTGTGTGTATGTATGTTCTACATCTCCTCCTAAAGCCCCATTGGGACGATTTCAGCCAAACTTGGCACACATTTCCCTTACTCTTAGGCAAAGATCGCTGTCGCGGTAAGAACTATCTATCATAGTTTAGGAGATACGTTATCATGAACAAGGAGATGCCTAAAACCTGCCGCATCATACATGACGTTTAAATTTATTACTTCTTTGCTATTAACTCTGTTCGCAACATATTTTGCAGACAGTATCCACAAATGTAATTTAAATATCTTCAACATTTCGCGGCCCTGTCAGCAACTGTATAAACATTAATTGAAATTTTAATAATGAACAGCCTCAGTCGCACCGTTTACCTAGAAATTTACCTAGGTTTCAGTCGGGATAACCCAACCTTCTTGGCAATGACAATATCTATCGTTTGTCCATAGTGGACATCGTCAAGCTAAAACTACAAATCTGTAAATTATCGTCAGAATGTAAAACGTATCTGGCACTGCCTCGGCCCCACTTCGTTACCGCTATGCGGCAGCCACGAGTGCTGTAGTGGAACTTTTAAGGTGGCGTATCGTCTCTATCGGCACACCGGTTATTGTGTGTACCTTATCTAGTCTCCCCACCTTTAACCAGTACCTTGCAGCTCTGTATCTGATCGTGATATCTATGGGCCATATTCCGAGCACCACACACAAGTGCAACATTGTGTGAATTCTCTGAAAAGCTAATCATTTGCATATCACAGCATCTTCTTCCTGTCGGTAAAATTTCGCATCTGTAGCGTGTCATCTTCGTGGTGTAGCAATTTTAATGGCCAGTAGTGTATGTGTACCCCATGATACCGTGTAACGTGTGCTCGTTTGTGTCCCCAATTTTAACCGTAGGATTCCTCTGGAGTGATCGTTTTAGTAAAGTGTATGTTATTTTGTTTCTGGGTATCCTGAGTTTGTCGTTGTTACACCACTGACAAGGGAAACTCCCCATCGCACCCCCCTCAGATTTAGTTATAAGTTGGTACAGTGGATAGGCGTTGAAAAGCTGAACACAGATCAATCGAGAAAACGGGAAGAAGTTGTGTGGAAGTATGAAAGAAATAAGCAAAATATACAAACTGATTAGTCTATGTACAAGGTATGGAATATCAAGGAAAGTATCAGCTCACGAGCGCCGTGGTCCCGTGGTTAGCGTGAGAAGTTGGAGTATGAGAGGTCCTTGGTTCGAGTGAAAAATTTAATTTTTTATTTTCAGACAATTATTATCTGTCCGTCCGTCCTTCCGATGCGATCACTTTTTTGGGAATGATTATCACATCCACAAGAGAACCTAAATCGGGCAAGGTAGAAAAATCTTTTCACCCATTCGCCAAGTGTACAAGTTAGGCGGGTCGACAATATATGCTGTCACCAGTGTCGTATAGAATATATCAGACGTGTTTTCCTGTGGAGGAATCGGTTGACCTATGACCTTGCGATCAAACTTTTTCGGTTCCCATTGGATAGGCACGTCCTTTCGTCTACTAATCGCACGTTTTAGCGGTGCGGTCGCAAAACTCAGACACTAAACTTATTACAGTGAACAGAGACGTCAATGAACGAACGCCCGAGTCTGGCCTGCGACAGACGGGCGACGGCCCCGTCCAGCCGGTGGCACGGAAGACGCTGCTGCCCCCAGTAAGGAGGCCGGCGAGCTCCCGCAGCAGGGGCCGCGGACACTGGCTGACCTGTGCCTTCCTTCGCCCGCGCGCCCCTCGCCGCTTTCCACGCAGCGGACCCTGGCCACCGGCCGAGCCCCGGTGTCGGGTGTCGAGGAATGTGGACCGGATCGCGTCCTGTCGTGGCGTGTGGACAGCGACGCGACACGGAGCTGCGCCGAGACGCCGCACAGGATATTCCTCCAGCGGAGCTACTCAGACGGCAGAAAGGCACCGTTAGCCACATCTGCTAATCCTCAGGGCATCGCGGCGCGCTGTTAACGGACGGACGCGACACAACGGAACCTCTGCCCCCCGTCTGGGACCGCATCTCCGGACGCCACGCTGTTATGCCAGGTTCGTCAAAAACTTCGGTAAGCGGCTTCGTTTAACAGACGGCTAACTACACAACTGGCCACTAAAACTGCTACACCACGAGGATGACGTGCTACAGACGCGAAATTTAACCTACAGGAAGAAGATATTGTGATACGCAAATGATTAGCTTTTCAGAGCATTCACACAAGGTTGGCGCCGGTGGCGACACCTACAACGTGCTGACATGAGAAAACTTTCCAACCGATTTCTCATACACAAACAGCAGTTGACCGGCGTTGCCTGGTGAAACGTTGTTGTGATGCCTCGTATAAGGACTTTGATAAACGTCGGATTGCAGCCTATCGCGATTGCGGTTTATCGTATCGCGACAGGTGCTCGCGTTGGTCGAGATCCAATGACTGTTAGCAGAATATGGGTCGGTGGGTTCAGGACGGTAATACGGAACGCCGTGCTGGATCCCAACGGCCTCGTATCACTAGCAGCCGAGATGACACGCATCTTACCCGCATGGCTGTAACGGATCGTGCAGCCAAATCTCGATCCCTGAGTCAACGCATGGCGACGTGTCAACACAACAACTATCTGCACGAACAGTTCGACGACGTTTGCAGCTCGGAGACAACTGCTACGATTACTCCTGACGCTGCATCACAAACAGGAGCGCCTGCGATGGTGTACTCAACGACGAACGTGGGTGCACGAATGGCAAAAGTCATTTTTTCGGATGAATTCAGGTTCCGTTTACAGCATCATGATGGTCGCATCCGTGTTTGGCGACATCGCGGTGAACGCACAATGGAAGCGTGTTTTCGTCATTACCATACTGGCGTATCACCCGGCGTGATGGTATGGGGTGCCACTGGTTACACGTCTCGGTCACCTCTTGTTCGCACTGATGGCACTTTGAACAGTGGACGTTACATTTAACAAGTGTTACGACCCGTGGCTCTACCCTTCACTCGATTCCTGCGAAACCCTACATTTCTGCAGGATAATGCACGACCGCATGTTGCAGGTCCTGTACGGGCCATTCTGGATACAGAAAATGTTCGATTGCTGCCCTGGTCAGCACATTCTCCAGATCTCTCACCAATTGAAAACGTCTCGTCAATGGTGGCCGACAAACTGGCTCGTCACAATACGCCAGTCACTACTCTTGATGAACTGTGGTATCGTCTTGAAGCAGCATCAGCATCGAAGCTCTGTTTGACTCAATGTCCAGGCGTATCAAGGCCGTTATTACGGCCATAGTTAGTTGCTCTCGGTACTGATTTCTCAGGATGTATGCACCCAAATTGCGTGCAAATGTAATCACATGTCAGTTGTAGTATAATATATTTCTCCAATGAATACCCGTTTATCATCTGCATTTCTTCTTGGCCGGCCGCGGTGGTCTAGCGGTTCTAGGCGCTCAGTCCGGAACGTCCCTCGTGTGTTTCGTTTCTCGTCACAGCCAGCTACAATTCTGCCAACTAATTCCACCTCCATATCCACTGGGGTCTCATACGCAAGTGACTTTAAATATCACCGTAGGAAATAATCAAGGGGATTCAGTTCAGATGACCGAGCGAGGTGGCGCAGTGGTTAGCACGCTGGACTCGCATTCTGGAGGACGACGGTTCAAATCCGCGTCCGGCCATTCTGGCTTAGGTTTTCCTTGATCTCCCTAAATCGCTTCAGACAAATTCCGGGATGGTTCCTTCCCCATCTTACCCTAATCCGAGCCTGTGCTCCGCCTCTAATGACCTCGTCGTCGACGGGACGTTAAACAATAATCTCGTCCTCAGTTCAGATGACCTCACAGTAATGAAAGGGCCTGTCGTTGATTCATAGCGCGTTCTGTCATGGGAAAACGTAGATACGATGCAACAGAGCCACCTTCTGGACAAATAAAATAAACAAAACCTG
The DNA here is from genome assembly GCF_023864275.1 of Schistocerca cancellata. NCBI lineage: Eukaryota > Metazoa > Arthropoda > Insecta > Orthoptera > Acrididae > Schistocerca > Schistocerca cancellata. The sequence goes on from NC_064626.1 coordinate 1,209,025,052, forward strand.
CATCATTACTTCTAGGTAATAAGGTTCAAATGGCTCTAAGCGCTATGGGACTTAATATCTGAGGTCATCAGTCCCTTAGACTTAGAACTACTTAAACCTAACTAACCTAAGGACATCACACACATACATGCCCGAGGCAGGATTCGAACCTGCGACCGTAACAGCAGCGCGGTTCCGCACTGAAGCACCTAGAACCGCTCGGCCACAGCGGCCGGCCAACGTAATAAGGCTTGTCCTCCTTGTTGCCTAGCAGGAAACGAAGAATGTACATGTGAATAAAGAGCACAGTACTTGTACGCATGTTAATTGTAAATAAGCTGGAAAACAGTAATGCTAGATAAGCCGTTTGCTGATGGAATGCTCCTTTATTAACCGTTTACGTTCCCTCTTGGGTTTAGCCGGCCGAAGTGGCCGTGCGGTTAAAGGCGCTGCAGTCTGGAACCGCAAGACCGCTACGGTCGCAGGTTCGAATCCTGCCTCGGGCATGGATGTGTGTCATGTCCTTAGGTTAGTTAGGTTTAAGTAGTTCTAAGTTCTAGGGGACTCATGACCACAGATGTTAAGTCCCATAGTGCTCAGAGCCATTTCTTCTTGGTGTAGCAATTTTAATGGCCAGTAGTTTAACTACGTGTACAAGAACGAGGAGTGAAAAAGAGAATAGAAGAGGAAGGTAGTGATGATGATGATGATGATGATGTTCGGTTTGTGGGGCGTTCAACTGCGCCGTCATCAGCGCCCGTATCAAGTCCCAAATTTGCACAAACCATTTTCTTTTCACTATCCAATCTAGTCACTGTCGCAAATGATCATGATGATAGAATAATGAGGACAACACAAACGCCCAGTCTGCAGTCTTAGAAAATTCCCAAACCAGCCGGCAATCGAACCCGGGACCGCATGATCCAGAGGTAGCAACGCTAGCCCCTAGACCATAAGCTGCGGACGAGAAAGGTAGCGATAATAGAGGCAAGAATTCTGGGGTCGGAGAAGCCAACTTAAGGAGATATGTGAGTAAGCTTGTCTACCGTTTTGTTTGTTTGTTTTGTTTTAGGGCGCAAAAACAACTGGAGTCAAATGCGCCCAAGTCAAAACTATAGAATACTAAGACAGTAGTTAAAAAAAGACTACACGACAATCCCAATGGATCTAAGAGAAGACAGCTATAAACAGGGACATGGAGAAAAGGCTACAAACTACGCCATGGAGAAACGGAGGTCCAGAACTAAAAATTAAATGGGCCTCTCCATATTGCTACGACTGTTAAAAGAAAAACGTAGTGTATAGCCCGCGCGTCGTTTGCTAAACAGCCAATAATTCAGACGGCAAACCCAAGAGGGTTCAAATGGCTCTGAGCACTATGGGACTCAACTGCTGAGGTCATTAGTCCCCTAGAACTTAGAACTAGTTAAACCTAACTAACCTAAGGACATCACAAACATCCATGCCCGAGGCAGGATTCGAACCTGCGACCGTAGCGGTCTTGCGGTTCCAGACTGCAGCGCCTTTAACCGCACGGCCACTTCGGCCGGCTAAACCCAAGAGGGAACGTAAACGGTTAATAAAGGAGCATTCCATCAGCAAACGGCTTATCTAGCATTACTGTTTTCCAGCTTATTTACAATTAACATGCGTACAAGTACTGTGCTCTTTATTCACATGTACATTCTTCGTTTCCTGCTAGGCAACAAGGAGGACAAGCCTTATTACGTTGGCCGGCCGCTGTGGCCGAGCGGTTCTAGGTGCTTCAGTGCGGAACCGCGCTGCTGTTACGGTCGCAGGTTCGAATCCTGCCTCGGGCATGTATGTGTGTGATGTCCTTAGGTTAGTTAGGTTTAAGTAGTTCTAAGTCTAAGGGACTGATGACCTCAGATATTAAGTCCCATAGCGCTTAGAGCCATTTGAACCTTATTACCTAGAAGTAATGATGCAGGTTTTGTTTATTTTATTTGTCCAGAAGGTGGCTCTGTTGCATCGTATCTACGTTTTCCCATGACAGAACGCGCTATGAATCAACGACAGGCCCTTTCATTACTGTGAGGTCATCTGAACTGAGGACGAGATTATTGTTTAACGTCCCGTCGACGACGAGGTCATTAGAGGCGGAGCACAGGCTCGGATTAGGGTAAGATGGGGAAGGAACCATCCCGGAATTTGTCTGAAGCGATTTAGGGAGATCAAGGAAAACCTAAGCCAGAATGGCCGGACGCGGATTTGAACCGTCGTCCTCCAGAATGCGAGTCCAGCGTGCTAACCACTGCGCCACCTCGCTCGGTCATCTGAACTGAATCCCCTTGATTATTTCCTACGGTGATATTTAAAATCACTTGCGTATGAGACCCCAGTGGATATGGAGGTGGAATTAGTTGGCAGAATTGTAGCTGGCTGTGACGAGAAACGAAACACACGAGGGACGTTTGTCAGGGTGCTTTAGAATCTTGTTCAAATGGTTCAAATGGCTCCGAGCACTATGGGACTTAACTTCTAAGGTCATCAGTCCCCTAAAACTTAGAACTACCTAAACCTAACCAACCCAAGGACATCACACACACCCATGCCCGAGGCAGGATTCGAACCTGCGACCGTAGCGGCCGCGCGGTTCCAGACTGTAGCGCCTTTAACCGCTTGGCCACTACGGCCGGCAGAATCTTGTTCGCCGATGTCATGCTAGCATAGAGGTTAATGGCCGTCAGTTTCAGCACATTTTGTACGATACAGTACGAACGGTACTTTCATTGTGTCAATCATGGTATTTGCAGTTAACTAACGTTAACAAAAAAGTACACAATAATGTGATTTTATTTCTATTGTCTCCTTAACCTGACTTCTCCAATCTCAGGTTCCCTAACTCAAATTGTTCATTGGAGCATCCTCCATGTCCTGTTATTTTTTGCACCCTCTTACGGAAACACTCTGCGTATCTACGTCAATAGTCCGCAATCCATTTTACGGTGTGTGATAGAGCATACTTTGTGTGCAATTGTCACTCCCCCCCCCCTCTTTTCTGTTCCAGTAACGAATGGTTCGTGGGAGAAACGATTGCTGGTGGAATCAGTTCACAATAATTTTACTCTCATGGTCTTTTCGCGGGATGTAGGTAGGAGGAAGCGATATATTGGTTGACTCTTCAAGGAAAGTACGGTATCGGAACTTAACAGTAAACCGCACTGTGATGCAGAATGCCTCTCTTACAGCGCCTGCGACTGGAGTTGGTCGAGTATTCCCGTGACACTTTCTCCCATGCTAAATGAACCTGCAACGAAACGCGGTGCTATTCTTAGGATCTTCTCTCTTTCTCTACCACTCCTGTATAGTGACGAGGGAGAGTCGATAATTGGTCGAACGAGTGTTTTGGTGCTCTGCCAGCTACCTCCTTCTGGGTGGACTGCCGGCCGCGGTGGTCTAGCGGTTCAGGCGCTCAGTCCGGAACCGCGCGACTACTACGGTCGCAGGTTGGAATCCTGCCTCGGGCATGGATGTGTGTGATTTCCTTAGGTTAGTTAGGTTTAAGTAGTTCTAAGTTCTAGGCGACTGATGACCACCGATGTTAAGTCCCATAGTGCTCAGAGCCATTTGAACCATTTGTGGGTGGACTACATCTACTGAGAACACTTCCAGTGAATCTGAATGTGGCATCTGCCGCACTTTTAATTTTTTTTACGAGTTGTGCCCACTTTAAATTGCTCCGCACGCGTACCCCTAGACATTTTAGGGATGTGATTGTTTCCAGTGACTGTTCTGCAATTGTACATTCATAAAATAATGGCTGTTTCTCCCTATTTATGTGCAGTACCTTATATTTTTTTACGTTGAGAGTCAATTACCAACCGTAGCACCAAGCATCAATCCTGTGCAGATCTTCCTGCATTTCACTACAATTTTTTAGCGTTGCGTTTTTGCGAGAACCTATGTCCATGAAAAACTACATGAAACTTTCGACGTTATCTGTCAGATAATTTATGTTTATAGTGAAAACTAATGCTTAAATAACACTCCCTTGCTATGCACCCGAGATTGCATTTAGTTCCGAAGATTCCTCTCGGTTGAGAATGGCATGCTGTGTTCTGTTTGCTAGAAACTCTTCACTCCAGAAACTCTTCACTCTTCATGATATCCCCTGCGCTCCTGTTTTGTTCATTAGTATGCTGCGCCTTCAAGTCAAGGAGCACGTATCAACCTGGGTGCCGGTCTGATGTGATGATGTAATGTATATTCTGAGATCGATGATGTATGCTTTAAAAAATATCAACATCAATAAAGTTCAGTGACAAGAAATCCATAATTTGTCACATAATAAAATGCTTTGCGACTTTGATCCTCCAACTGCCATTCTTAACAACGATGGAAAGGTTAAAATCAGAAGCACTTGGATTAAAAAGGGCGTAAGTCATGGATGCAATTTTTCTCCACTCTGTTTCAATTTGAAAGCATTAAAAAAATTAAAAAATGGGATTAAAATTTATAGTAAGAAGGTATCAATAATGCTCCGTCTGTGTCGCTTTTCATGTTTATTCGGACTGTCAGTTGAAAACCTTGTTACAAGTCATCTATAGAGGCCATATCTCACAATTGTGTATCGGAGTTTGTCAAATGGGCGAGAATTCTGCTAAAAATGAGTTTTAACAAGAATCCTAGTACAGCCAACTGCGATGCACAGCAATTAGATGTGGAAATAAGTCTTTTATCCATTATGAGTCTAGAACACAGTGACTGTGTTGAATAAACGTTTTCAGAAATAACTAAAATCCGTCGCATTTTAAGATGGTAGACTTTTTATCTTGCATTACAGGCTTCAAGTCGCCTAGCCACTCACCATTAGATGGTACAACAGCTGGCGTTCCCCAAGGTAGTGTTACAGGCCCTTTGCTGTTCCTTATCTAGATAAACGATTTAGGAGACAATCACACCAACCGTCTTATGGTATTTGAAGAGGATGCTGTAGTTTATAGTTCAGTTGCAAAAAGATTTCTAAAAGACATTTGTACGGAGCGAAAATTGGCAATTGACTCTAAATAATGAAAGGTTCAAAAATGGTTCAAATGGCTCTGAGCACTATGGGACTCAACTGCTGTGGTCATAAGTCCCCTAGAACTTAGAACTACTTAAACCTAACTAACCTAAGGACATCACACACACCCATGCCCGAGGCAGGATTCGAACCTGCGACCGTATCAGTCCCGCGGTTCCAGACTGCAGCGCCAGAACCGCTAGACCACCGCGGCCGGCGCACGTTTTGTATTATCAGGAAATAGGGGAGAGAGAGTCACTGACATGATACAGGATTAGGCGTGGACGACATCAAAACAAAGGGCTTTTTGACTGCAGCGGAATCTTCTCACGAAATTGAAATCACCAACTTTCACCTCCGAATGCAAAAACATTTTGTTGACGCCAACCTAAACAGAGAGAAACGATCATCATAACAAAATAAGGGAAATCAGAGCTCGCACGGAAATATATAGGTGTTCGTTTTCTCCTCGCGCAGTTCGAGAGTGGACTAACAGAGAATTATTGTGAAGGTGGTTCGATGAACCCTCTGTCAGGCACTTAAGTGTGATTTGCATAGTAGCCATGTAGACGTAGATGTAGATAGCACTGCAGGTGTCGTTACGGTGCTGTGTCAAGACAGAAACATCGAAACAAGTCAGCACTGAATGTAGCGAGGTATTTGCAATTACCTAAATCATGAGGTCGACTTGATGACATTACTTACAGTTATCTGAATCCCCAGAATTAATCCCAGTGGACAAATCAGAGAAAAAAATATTGTTTATATTTTCCAGTTATGGTGATTACACAGCACTTTATGCACTTTGCTACAAATAACAGCTCCTAAGTGATTTACAGGATGTAAACAATCCAAAGAATGTGACTTGAGCTAAGGTTCAAACATTTTACGGTGGAGCAGATACTTTTTTTGTCAGAACTCTCATGTGTCTTCCATGTTTTCTCGACGCGTATCCATGGGAACAACGACATGGTAGAAGACCCGGAAGCATACCATTGATCATCCCTCGGGTTTTCGAAATTTCTGTATTGATCTTGATTGATACTAAATATGTACGGTCTATAGAAGGATTTAACATTAATTTATCCATTTTAGTGTTTGTTGAGCTTCTTCACTGCTGGTTATATTATTTTAAGAACTACAACAGCCAGCCACTTTTTATGTATTTTTGTCAGTCGCATTTCGGGCTTTCGCTCATTTTCAGTCAGCACATCGTTAAAAACATCGAATGCAATTTGGATATTGCAGCAGCTTTCTGCAAAATGACACTTTTGCTTTAATGTTACACTTCACGAGTTCTGTACTTACAATACATTACTCGTTAGATGTACTCGTTGTTGCTCCAATTTTCAGCGTTTATAAACGCAGGAGGAACATTTTTAACACTATACAACTATTGGCTACGAAGTCTTTCGCAAAGGAGTTATTTGCCGAGGCAAATTCGAATAAAATACCAAGCTTGCGATGAGTACCTCCATCACCGTTGTTGAAGACTATGTCTGGATGTCCTGATACTGGCGAGGATCCCAGTTTCGCTACAGTCAGGCATAGCTCCTAAAGACGGTGATGGAGGTAGTCAACGAAAGCTTGGTATTTTATTCGAATATGCCGCGGCAAGTTTACCGCGAACTTTTTATACTATACAGCTGTTGGGTCTGATGATGATGATGTTTGGTTTGTGGGGCGCTCAACGGCGTGGTTATCAGCGCCCGTACAATTACCCAATCATTGCTCAGTCCAATTTCGCCACTTTCCTGGATGATGATGAAATGATGAGGACAACACAAACACCCAGTCATCTCGAGGCAGGTGAAAATCCCTGACGCCGCCGGGAATCGAACCCGGGACCCCGTGCTCGGGAAGCGAGAACGCTACCGCGAGACCACGAGCGGCGGACAGCTGCTGTTGGGTCTGTGCTGGTTTTTCATTTCAAATTAGAACCATATAATTTCAGTTCTTTATTTAGCGATTTTGGACGCATTTCTTTAACTGTTGATGTTCACTTTGATGTATTTAGGAGTGACATTTGCGCCTTAACACTTTTTGTGTAATTGTACACAGAGATTTAAATTTAAAAAACATTCGTTCAATTGACGTTTGATTGTAGTTTATGAGGTTGAGACTCTTACCCGATAGGTTTAATAGAGCAGATAGAGAAGTTACAAAAAAAAAAAAAACCACCAGGTTAGCCGAGAGCGCTAATGCGCTGCTTCCTGGACTCGGGTAAGCGCACCGGCCGATTACCGACGTCGCTCGGTGTGCCGGCCAGCCTGGATGTGGTTTTAAGGCGGTTTTCCACACCCCGCTAGGTGAATATCGGGCTGGTCCCCACGTTCCGCCTCAGTTACTCGCAGACATCTGAACACGTTCGTACTATGCCATGAATTACACTTGTCGCGGACAGCAGGGGTACACTAATTCCATCCTGGGGGGTACGGGGTGGCGGCAGAAAGGGCATCCGGCCACCCCTTTCCACTAACTTTGCCAAATCCGTTCCTAACAATGCCGACCCTGCGTCAGTGTGGGACATGGCACCAGTGAAAGGAAAAAGAAAGAAAGAAGTTACAAAGAAGAGTGGCACATTTCGCCAAGGATTGGTCGCTAAGCTGGTCACGCCGGTGTTATCAAACAACAATGGCAGAGGCTTCAAGAGAGGCTTTAGGCATCGCAGAGAGGTTTGCTATTAACGAGCCTTCCGCCAAGAAGAATCAGATAACTTATTACTTCCTGCCATGCAAGTTTCGCGACATGACTGTAACTAGAAAGAAATCAGACGCTTTCTAGCTCATACGGAAGCTGCCTACCGTCGTTCTTCCCACACACCATTTGTGGATGAAACAGAAAAAGGAGTGAGGGAGATAGTAGTCACAAAAGCGCTCTCCGTCACACACCGTAACGTGCCATGTGTAATATTGATATAAATTCAGTTTAAAGTACTCACCAGCTTTATCTCTAACGCGAAGGGCACTCATAAACTGACCACCCCATCATCCTCGAGTGGTACAGCCTCAAAAGGTGGTACAAGCCAACAGGATATTTTAGCGGCACGCAATGACGATGCAGCGCACAATTAAGAGAGGAAGTCGGCGGAGGATGCTTGCAGCATGCATCACGCTCTCGACCACACAATGCCCGCTAATTTCCTAGTCGTTATTTATGGCGCTGCAAATGGAACCCGCAGGAAGCGAATACGAAAGACGGACCGCCGGCGCCTAATTGAATATACAACACAATTACTGCTGGCAGGGGCGCGCTGCCGCATCCGGCGAGCTGAGACGTGGAGGAAGGAGGGGAGGGGAGGGGAGGTGTGTGTTACGGGAGGTGCCCTGCGCCCGAGGCTGGGAGCTTCCGCGAGTCTGCTGCCCAGGTCACGGGCCTCCGCAGTCGCAGCTTCACACGAGGAGTGGACGCTCGCGGGGGACCATTCAGAGGCAGCTGACATGAAGGAAAGACCGAGGAGACCCAGAGGGCAGGCGACATCGGCTCCTGAGTTCATACACTACTGGCCATTAAAATTGCTACACCAAGAAGAAATGCAGGTGATAAACGAGTATTCATTGGAAAAATATATTATACTAGAACTGACAAGTGATTACATTTTCACGCAATTTGGGTGCATAGATCCTGAGAAATTAGTACCCAGAACAACCACCTCTGCCCGTAATAACGGCCTTGATACGCCTGGGCATTGAGTCAAACAGACCTTGGATGGCGTGTACAGGTACAGCTGCCCATGCAGCTTCAACATGATACCACAGTTCATCAAGAGTAGTGACTGGCATATTGTGACGAGCCAGTTGCTCGGCCACCATTTACCAGACGTTTTCAATTGGTGAGAGATCTGGAGAATGTGCTGGCCAGGGCAGCAATCGAACATTTTCTGTATCCAGAAAGGCCCGTACAGAACCTGCAACATGCAGTCGTGCATTATCCTGCTGAAATGTAGGGTTTCGCAGGGATCAAATGAAGGGTAGAACCATGGGTCGTTGTTGTTGTTGTGGTCTTCAGTCCTGAGACTGGTTTGATGCAGCTCTCCATGCTACTCTATCCTGTGCAAGCTTCTTCATCTCCCAGTATCTACTGCAACCTACATCCTTCTGAATCTGCTTAGTGTATTCATCTCTTGGTCTCCCTCTACGATTTTTACCCTCCACACTGCCCTCCAATGCTAAATTTGTGATCCCTTGATGCCTCAAAACATGTCCTACCAACCGATCCCTTCTTCTAGTCAAGTTGTGCCACAAACTTTTCTTCTCCCCAATCCTATTCAATACCTCCTCATTAGTTACGTGATCTACCCACCTTATCTTCAGCATTCTTCTGTAGCACCACATTTCGAAAGCTTCTATTCTCTTCTTGTCCAAACTAGTTATCGTCCATGTTTCACTTCCATACATGGCTACACTCCATACAAATACTTTCAGAAACGACTTCCTGACACTTAAATCTATACTCGATGTTAACAAATTCCTCTTCTTGAGAAACGCTTTCCTTGCCATTGCCAGTCTACATTTTATATCCTCTCTACTTCGACCATCATCGGTTATTTTACTCCCTAAATAGCAAAACTCCTTTACTACTTTAAGTGTCTCATTTCCTAATCTAATTCCCTCAGCATCACCCGACTTAATTTGACTACATTCCATTATCCTCGTTTTGCCTTTGTTGATGTTCATCTTATATCCTCCTTTCAAGACACTGTCCATTCCGTTCAACTGCTCTTGGGGTCGTAACACATCTGAAATGTAACGTCCACTGTTCAAAGTCCCGTCAATGGGAACAAGAGGTGACCGAGACGTGTAACCAATGGCACCCCATACCATCACGCCGGGTGATACGCTAGTATGGCGATGACGAATACACGGTTCCAATGTGCGTTCACCGCGATGTCGCCAAACACGGATGCGACCATCATGATGCTGTAAACAGAATCTGGATTCATCCGAAAAAATGACTTTTACCGTTCGTGCACCAAGGTTCGTCGTTGAGTACATCATCGCAGGCGCTCCTGTCTATTATGCCGCGTCAAGGGTAACCGCATCCAAGGTCTCCGAGCTGATAGTCCATGCTGCTGCAAACGTCGTCGAACTGTTCGTGCAGATGGTTGTCGTCTTGCAAACGTCCCCATCTGTTGACTCAGGAATCGAGACGTGGCTGCACGATCCGTAACAGCCATGCGGATAAGATGCCTGTCATCTCGACTGCTAGTGATACGAGGCCGCTGGGATCCAGCACGGCGTTCCGTATTACGCTCCTGAACCCACCGATTCCATATTCTGCTAACAGTAATTAGATCTCGACCAACGCGAGCAGCAATGTCGCGAAACGATAAACTGCAATCGCGATAGGCTACAATCCGACCTTTATCAAAGTCGGAAACGTGATGGTACGCATTTCTCCTCCTTACAAGAGGCATCACAACAACGTTTCACCAGGCAACGCCGGTCAACTGCTGTTTGTGTATGAGAACTCGGTTGGAAACTATACTCATGCCAGCACGTTGTAGGTGTCGCCACCGACGCCAACCTTGTGTGAATGCTCTGAAAAGCTAATCATTTGCATATCACAGCATCTTCTTCCTGTCGGTTAAATTTCGCGACTGTAGAACGTCATTTTCATGGTGTAGCAATTTTAATGGCCTGTAGTGTATGTTTCTTTGCTACCGGAAGGGGTTCGATACAGTTCCACATGTTGCGCCACGGACAAAGTATAAATGTATGGAATAACCCACTGGCTTTATCACGGGACTGAAGAGTTCCTGGCAGATAGAAAGGAGCTTATCGTTATTAGTAGAGACTAATCTTCAGAGATAGTAGTAAATTCCGTAGTGCTCCAACTGTTATATTAACGTTCACGATATACACTACCCCGAATGACCATCGCCACTGAGTATGGTGGGAAACTTGGCAAACTCCTGGTGTCATGGTGTGAGGAGACATCAGATACTCCCCCAAGTCAGGACTAGCGGTGATTGACAGAACTGTGGTGGCACAACGGTACGTCAGACATCCTGTGTCCCCTAGCTCTGCATGTAAATTTTGGCAGTCACTGACGTCAGATCGCGGAGATGGATCAGTGTGCTGATAGTACCTATCGGTTCCGGATCTGTGCCAACTTTAGTTACTTATAGCTGTTTCATGTTCTTGTTTCAGTGAATATGATGTTATTGAACATGTTCGACTTATACTGTATTCTGCACTCGTTTTGTGTGAGGATTTCTAATAAACAATAGAACTTATGTTAACTTTTATTGCTTACGTATCTCACCTGGTCAGAGAATTAAATTACAGTGTCACTATTGCATCACCCTTTTTAAGTCAGTAGAGTCATAATTTAGCGTTAATTAAAAAGCGTTACGTAACAAATGATAGTTTACAGTCTTCAGTGGGCATCTACATACTGATACAGGTTTATTACCGAATCGTGTAGGAGATGCAGTAGTACACTCGGCGCAGCTAGCTCAAACACCATTGTGCGTCGAATGGAAATGGCGGTAACACAGTGACAAAAGGCGTTTTGCGTTCTTTGTTTCAATAATTGCAAATCATTTACAACTGTGAGATACTTCACTCGTCGTGAGTACGGTACTGCACCCAGTACAGCTCAGAGCTTTCGACTATGGCACCAGAAGTTTCAAGACAATTTTTGCGCATAGTATACACGTAGTATACCTGTGGTTTACATATACACTGAAGAGCCAAAGAAAGTGGTACATCTGTCTAATATCGTGTAGGGCACCTCCGAGCTCGTCCGACCAGGCAACATGTTTCCAGTCATCAACAGCCCAATGCCGGTGTTAATGGGTCCAGGCGAGGCGTAAAGGTTTGTGTCGTGCAGTCATCAGGGGTATACGAGTGGGCCTTCGGCTCCGAAAGCCCATATCGATGAAGTTTCGTTGAATGGTTCGCACGCTGACACTTGCTGATGGTGCAGCATTGAAATCTGCATCAATTTGCGGAAGGGTTGCACTTCTGTCACGTTGAACGATTTTCTTTAGACGTCATTGGTCCCGTTTTTAAAGGATCTTTTGTGGCCTCAGCGACGTCGGAAATTCGATGTTTTACCGGATTCCTGATATTCACGGTAAACTCGTGAAATGGTCGTACGGCAAAATCTCCACTTTGTTGCTACCTCGGAAATGCTGTGTCCCATCGGTCGTGCGCCGACTGGAATACCACGTTCAAACTCACTTAAATTGCCATCGTAACATCAGTAACTGATCTAACAACTGCACCAAACACTTGTTCTCTTATATACGCGTTGCCGATGGCATCACCGTATTCTGCCTGTTTACTTATCTCTGTATTTGAATACGCGTGCCTATACCAGTTTCTTTGGCTCTCCAGTGTATAACTAGCGTTGGTTGATGGTCCAGTGGTTCAGCGGTCGCTGGTTATTCCGAGCAGACCCGAGAGCAGGGAGTGTGGGACCTAGCTGAATGAGCGAGAAGGAACGTTGAACATACTACGATTAGCAAAGTAGGCACAGAAACGTCACGACTTATTATGTATAATAATTATGAAATTATTTACTAAATGAAAAACAAATCAACGCTAGTCCGCCGCTCGTGGTCTCGCGGTAGCGTTCTCGCTTCCCGAGCACGGGGTCCCGGGTTCGATTCCCGGCGGGGTCAGGGATTTTCACCTGCCTCGAGATGACTGGGTGTTTGTGTTGTCCTCATCATTTCATCATCATCCAGGTAAGTGGCGAAATTGGACTGAGCAAAGATTGGGTAATTGTACGGGCGCTGATAACCGCGCAGTTGCGCGCCCCACAAACCAAACATCATCATCTCAAATCAACGCTAACGTTTCATCCTTTTAAACTGTCTGACTCTGGTTCCGTCATTGTATCTTTTGGTCGGTAGCACTTCGGCGAGATAAATTAAACGACGTAACTTCTCCGTTTCATGAACATCTCATGTTAATTAATACTACCCGGCAGACTACATCCCAGGAAGTGATTTGGGAAGAAACCGAGTGACCGAAACGAAAATACTTTTATGTATCATTCATCATTATCCCCTCTGATACTGTAACAACTTCATAGGATTTGCTGACCTAGGAAATACTTTCGGTAAAGTAGAGTATTGCAAGATGTTTGAACCTCACAGGAAAATCAGTACACGATATAGGGATTTGGGGGTAGCATACAGTAAGTAGAAGAACCAAGCGTTAACAACAAATATCGAAGAGCTACGATTAAAAAGGCCGTAAGCAAAGGGTACAGTCTCACTTATTGTTCAACTTGTATAACAAAGAAGCAATGAAGGAAATAAAAGAAATTTTAGGGAGTGGTATTGAAATTTCAATAGAAGCATATCAGTGATAACATTCGCTGAGGACATTTCTGTCTTCAGTGAAACCGAGGAGCCACGCGGGATTAGCCGAGCGGTCTCAGGTGCTGCAGTCATGGACTGTGCGGCTGGTCCCGGCGGAGGTTCGAGTCCTCCCTCGGGCATGGGGGTGTGTGTTTGTCCTTAGCATAATTTAGGTTAACTAGTGTGTAAGCTTAGGGACTGATGATTTTAGCAGTTAAGTCTCATAAGATTTCACACACATTTGAACATTTTGATTTGAAGCCAAAGAAGAATTAAAGAACCTGCTGAACAGGACCTAGTGAGCGCAAATTGTGGATTGAGTATAAACCACAGAAAGAGTAACGGAAAAGCGATCAGCAAAAAAAGTAGCGTCAAATTACGGAGCAACGTAGTCGACGGAATGAAACAATTATATTAACACATCGCGGCCATATCCCGAGTACACTCGCATATAGAGCGTTATCCGTAACTCATATTTTCTACACGCTGCCTGTAGACGCCATCTGCTGTGGTACATTTTAACTACTTAGTCAACAGCAGTCAATGTATCAAATTTGATAGTATTCATGTACTTTTTGATTGTTTAATGTTTTGATACTTCAAATAGTTACTATTTTCGTCTCAAAGTTCCTACTGCTTTTAGAGGTGGCCCGATTCAGAAAACGGAAGGAAATGAACGAATCTGAAATGCTTTCGAAGGTTTCTGACGATGATTATTCAGATGTTGTTAGTGAGAGTGAATGTTTTCATGGTTCTGTGGACGATTCCAGTAACAGTGACATAATTAGGCATGTGGAGAAGCGTGCCGGCCGGTGTGGCCGAGCGGTTCTAGGCGCTTCAGTCCGGAACCGCGCTGCTGCTACGGTAGCAGGTTCGAATCCTGCCTCGGGCATGGATGTGTGTGGTGTCCTTAGGTTAGTTAGGTTTAAGTAGTTCTAGGTTCTAGGGGACTGATGACCTCAGATGTTAAGTCCCGTAGTGTTCAGAGCCATTTGAACCATTTTGTAGAGAAGCGTAAAATGGCAGTGTTTTCAAGTGATTCCGACAATAACGATGAAGGTGATTGTGTTCTTGTGAGTGATTCGTTTTGTTATAAAGTTAAGTGAGAGGCAAAGTAAGGCTTGACGGGAGAAGAAAGAAGGACACCAGAAGCATACGCACAGGTAGCATTCTTCGCCATGTCTAATATCAAATATAAGCCATAACTGAGAATGTTCGAATGGAACACAGCTTCCCGTGGAAGTGAATCACGGACTGGGAAAGACCGGAGAAATGAGGACGTTCTCCGCAGAATCACCGGGAAAAATATGTGGACAAAGCTAACCAGTAGAAGAATCAGGATGGCAGGAAATGTGAGAAGAGTTAGGAAACAATTTCGACGGTCTTAGACAGAGATGCAAAGATCAAATCTTATGATTGAAATGATGGAAGAGAGAGTTTGGAATATATGTGACAAACTGAGGACGCTGGTTGCTACTCTAGTGTGAAGAGAATGGTGCAACAGAGGATGTCGTGACGAACTTCATCTAACCAGTCAGAAGTCTCAATGGCTTAAAAATTTCTCCATCTAAGTTATTCGAATATGCCAAAAACAGCTGGTGTTTAACGCAGTAATCTTGCGTCCTCGGCGCACAACATGAGGTCTATGAGACCTTGAGTTTCCGGCTGCATGGCGTCATACGAATAAAACACGCATTAGCGCAACAGTACCGCTATGCTGGATGGCCAGTTCGCAAGGAGGCGTTGGCCGCTCCCTCGCTGATTCGTTCCTCGTCTAAAATGGTCTGTTACGTGGCCAGGTGTGTACACAATGACGCCACAGTTTCGACAGCCTGAAGGCTGGATAAAACAGGACTACCTGACTCAGAGGTCGAAAGCGTTCTGACTAGGACTCCAAGCAGCGTGACTTACCCCATGACTTTCGCAAGTTCAAAGCACGCCGGGGTCGAAAACCCTCAAAGTCAGAATTATACAGTGTGATTTTTCGATGCTGACGGAAAGGTTGCCCGCAGAAAATGCAAACGGAAAATTTCCCTCCCTGTTATTTTCTTAGGCAATCCAACTATACAGGGTGGACGGAAATTCCCATTACAGACTTCTAGGACTTGTAGAAGGGCGTGAGTACATCGTATTTTGAATAGGAACCCATGTCCAGAAACGTCATCCAACGAGACTACAGAGCGTCAAAGTTATAGGTGCGGGAGTATGTAAATGTATGTACACACGGGCTGATTCCGTGATGATGGTAGCCGGCCGCAGTGGCCGTGCGGTTAAAGGCGCTGCAGTCTGGAACCGCAAGACCGCTACGGTCGCAGGTTCGAATCCTGCCTCGGGTATGGATGTTTGTGATGTCCATAGGTTAGTTAGGTTTAACTAGTTCTAAGTTCTAGGGGACTAATGACCTCAGCAGTTGAGTCCCATAGTGCTCAGAGCCATTTTGAACCATTTTTTCGTGATGATGGTACTGACTTTCTAGGATGACCGAGAACGATAAATGTATTAATTTGAAGTAAGGATCCCTGTACCGGAAACGAACGAGTCGAAAGTTTTAAACGAAAACCGTTCTGATACCTCTGACAGTTGGATACATGTACCGGTTCTTGTGTTGCGAAGAGTGTAGGGCTGGTAACTTTCAGTGGTGGTAGTGTGGACAAAAACGAGGAAAAATGTCCAATAAACGTGGGCTCTAAAGTGCGTACCTTAACAGCTATGAACACTTGCTCAGTAGAGGAGATGTGTTTCACATTACCGAAGATGAACGAATGGTCATAGCTCCTTGTTGTTGTTGTTGTCTTCAGTCCTGAGACTGGTTTGATGCAGCTCTCCATGCTACTCTATCCTGTGCAAGCTTCTTCATCTCCCAGTACCTACTGCAACCTACATCCTTCTGAATCTGCTTAGTGTATTCATCTCTTGGTCTCCCCCTACGATTTTTACCCTCCACGCTGCCTTCCAATACTAAATTGGTGATCCCTTGATGCCTCAGAACATGTCCTACCAACCGATCTCTTCTTCTGATCAAGTTGTGCCACAAACTTCTCTTCTCCCCAATCCTATTCAATACTTCCTCATTAGTTATGTGATCTACCCATCTAATCTTCAGCATTCTTCTGTAGCACCACATTTCAAAAGCTTCTATTCTCTTCTTGTCCAAACTATTTACCGTCCATGTTTCACTTCCATACATGGCTACACTCCATACAAATACTTTCAGAAATGACTTCCTGACACTTAAATCTATACTCGATGTTAACAAATTTCTCTTCTTCAGAAACGCTTTCCTTGCCATTGCCAGTCTACATTTTATATCCTCTCTACTTCGACCATCATCAGTTATTTTGCCCACGCCCGGGTTCCCGGGTTCGATTCCCGGCGGGGTCAGGGATTTTCTCTGCCTCGTGATGGCTGGGTGTTGTGTGCTGTCCTTAGGTTAGTTAGGTTTAAGTAGTTCTAAGTTCTAGGGGACTTCTGACCACAGCAGTTGAGTCCCATAGTGCTCAGAGCCTGAGCCTCAGTTATTTTGCTCCCCAAATAGCAAAACTCCTTTACTACTTGAAGTGTCTCATTTCCTAATCTAATACCCTCAGCACCACCCGACTTAATTCGACTACATTCCATTATCCTCGTTTTGCTTTTGTTGATGTTCATCTTATATCCTCCCTTCAAGACACCATCCATTCCGTTCAACTGCTCTTCCAAGTCCTTTGCTGTCTCTGACAGAATTACAATGTCATCGGCGAACCTCAAAGTTTTTATTTCTTCTCCATGGATTTTAATACCTACTCCGAATTTTTCTTTTGTTTCCTTTACTGCTTGCTCAATATACATAGCTCCTTAGGTATGCAATTTAGATCCCACGGTTATTGGACATTTTTTCTAGTTTTTGTCCACACAACCATCACTGAAATTTACCAGCCCTACACTCTTCGCAACACAAGAACCGGTACATGTATTCAACTGTCAGAGGTATCAGAATGGTTTTCATTTATTACTTTCGACTCGTTCGTTTCGGGTACAGGGATCCTTACTTCAGATTAATACATTTACCGTTCTCCATCATCCTAGAAAGTCTGTAACATCATCACAGAATCACCCCGTGTATACGTACATTTACAGACACGCGCGCCTATAACTTTGACGCTCTGTAGTCTCGTTGGGTGACGTTTCCGGACATGGGTTCCTATTCAAAATACGATGTAGTCACTCCCCTCTACAAGTGCTAGAAGTCTGTGACGGGAATTTCCGACCACCCTGTATATCACCTAATAGTCGGGTTCGGATTATGTAAGTTGGGTTGCTTACGTCAAGGTGCATTAAATATCTTACGTGTCAGTTTTATTTTGCCACTGACTATGAATTATCTAGCCTTGTATTCTACTGACTTATCATTCGTGAACGACAGTGAACTGGTGATAGTTTCCCAAGTATTTATTTGTATTAAAAGAATGGCGAGTAGCTTCTCTGATTCATTTTAGCATTATCAGCAGATAATTTAATTTTCTGTAAACATTGAAAAGTCAACCTGTATAGATGGCGGAGATCCTAATCAATTTCGAGATAAGGAATTAATGGCCGGAAAGGCACAAAAAATGGTTCAAATGGCACTGAGCACTATGGGACTCAACATCTTAGGTCATAAGTACCCTAGAACTTAGAACTACTTAAACCTAACTAACCTAAGGACATCACACACACCCATGCCCGAGGCAGGATTCGAACCTGCGACCGTAGCAGTCCCGCGGTTCCGGACAGCAGCGCCAGTACCGCTAGACCACCGCGGCCGGCGGAAAGGCACACTTCATACGGTTCTGTAATGAGCAATGCGAGTGATGTATTTGTTTTTAAAGTGTTTTTTATTGTCAGATACAACACACACCTTATAGCAACAATTTCAGATCGCATCAGCAGTTCACAGTGACCGCTGGACCACAATGTACACATTACAACGACGATAACAATTTTGCCACACACTCAAATGGCCCTTTGGCTATTGCACAATTAGACAGCCAGTTACTACCGTATGAACCACTTTCTCTTCAGTTCCCACTAGGTCTGTATACACCAAAGTAGTCATTAAGACCCAGTGGAACCGCGAGCAAGTCTGAAGATGTCCTCTGGACGAAACGTTAAAGAACGAAAAAGTTTCTTGAGCCACGAACATACAACCTGAAAGATTTTCCTTCAGCTAAGACATCCGGTCGTATAAGTCTTTATTGTATGGCACACCGACGACTTTTATGTAATTCCACTCACCATATTCAGAATAGAACATCAGAAATGACTGAGAACTGTTTTCAAAATTTCACTGCCGAAGTCGATGCAGGAACGTACGCAGTTTACAATCAAGCGAATGAAAGGCATTGCTCATTCAGAATTTGGTTTCGCTTTAAATTATCTTAAAATACTCAGCTTAAGATACTCTGCAGTCTGTATGCTTTTATTCCAAACTCTTAGTTTCTTATACCTCAGCATTGCCATGCCTCTTTTTCTTTACTAGGTATTGCGCCACAGAAGATAGCATGCTATTGCCTTTTTTCCTATCTACAAACTGCTCATCCATTCAGTAAGAAAACGATCTGCAGTTTCATGTTTAAAAGAGGACAACGATGCAACTATATTTTATCACATAATCTAAAATTAACCGCGGTGAACGTACGTAAAGTGCCAGAAACAAGAACTAATAACAACTGATAAGCGGACACGTCCTTTACTTAAAGTGTTAGTTTTGTTATGCGTTATTCTGTCTTGAAACTTGTATGCCAATATAATTCTGATTATGATGCTCGTTTTTAATGTACCATATTAACAAAATCAAGTAACATATATTGTAAGGACATGTGAGGGAATATCAGCTATACAGCTTACCTGGAAAGCTATACTGTAAAAAGGTAAACCTACATTTATAGCATTTACAGATTTAGAAAAAGCTTATGACAATGGAATATAATCTTTGAAATTTTATCATCACAGACGCTACGAGACAGGAAACCGCATCACGAAGTTTACTGTCAATGTTTTGAGTGCCTATTTCCTTCTAAAAACAACTCGCTAAATTGTCACAACGGCAGAAATCAGATAAACTGTACTCTGCATGTAGAGTTACTGAAAACCGTTGTTGTCGGGTAGCTTTTTGAATTAATCAGGAAAGAGAGAAATGATTGTGGTAACCGAAATGATTGTGGTAACCGCAAAGCTTGTGGGATTTCGACGTAAATGTAGATTAATCTCACGTGTAGCGGTTGGCTTACTTACAAGATGTATAAAGCCAAAGAAAGTACGTTTACAGAATCGATTTCAAATCTACTTCGTCTAGGTTCTCAATAATTATTATCTTAAAGATTGTTGTTGTAGCAGAGTTCTATTCTATTTTTCAAAAGCTGTAGTTTATTTCAGCTTTCCCTTTCGACAATTTCACGTGTGTAATACAACTGTAAACGGAATGCAGTTACCTAAATATGGTGCTTTCTTCTTGTTTCCTTAAGCTAAGCAGGCTAACCTTTGCCGTAATCCTGTTAGAAAGCCAACAGCGTATCGGCTTGACGCAACCCAGAGGGCGTGACTGCCGAAAATGGCTTCGACACGAGCCGCTGAGAGGCTGTGGTGTGTAGGCGTCAATCCGATTACTCGCGCCTCGCGGCTTTAGGGGACAGAGGGTCGCCGCGGGGAACTCCACTCGTGGCTGGCCGGGGCGCTAGTTTCGCTGGCGGAGGTCTTCATCACCGTCAGCACAAAGTCGCACAATACTTCTGCCTTTTTAGTCACAGAAAGTCGTTCTCATTGCTTTCAGCGGTACCTGCCTAAAACGGAAGAATCTTTTTAATAGACGCTGGAAAGTGACATTTGGTTGAACTTGTTCGATGTGCTGCCCTGTTGCGGTCGGCAGTCCGAAGACTGGCTTTATGCAGCTGTCCATACTTGTCTTCCCAGTGCAAGCCTCTTCTCCGCATAACTACTGCAACCTTCATCTTCTTTAACCTCTTTACTCCGTAGTCAAACCTTCGTCTCTTCCTGTAGTTTTTACGTCGCACACTTCACCCTGTTAACAATTATTCCTTGGAGCCTCAGCACGGGTCCTATCAACCGATTCCTTGTTTGAGACAGTTTTGCCAAGATTTTCTGTCTTTTCCCAATTCGATGTAGTATCTCGTCATTAGTTATCCTATACATCCACCTAATCTTCAGCCTTCTCCTGTAGCACCATATTTCAGAAACCTCTGTTCTCTACTTGTCTGAACTATTTATTGTCCACGGTTCACTTCCGTACAAGGCTACAAATATCTTCCGAAAAAACATCGTAAAACATAAATCTGTGTTAGATGTTAACAATTTTTTTCTATTTCATAAATAATTTCCTTGCTATTGGCAGCCTGCATTCTGTATCCTCTCCGGAACGGCTTCGATCAGTCATTTTGCTGCCACAACAGCAAAACTCTTCTTCTGCTTCCTAATCGGATTCACTGAGCATCACCTGATTTATTTTAACTACACATGATTACCCTTGTTTTACTTTTGTCGATACTTATAACTTCTTTTCGAGGCATTATCAATTTCGTTCAACGTCTGCCGCCTGTGACAAAATTACAATGTCATCGGCAAATTTAGAAGTTTTTATTTTATTTCCTTTCCTTGAACTTTAAATCCCTTTCCACCTTTCTCCTTGGCTCCCCTATTGCTTGTTCTGTGTGCAGGTTGAACAACAAGTGAGATACGTAGCAACTCTGTCTTATACAATGCCGGCCGATGTGACCGTGCGGTTCTAGGCGCTTCAGTCTGGAACCGCGTGACCTCTACGGTCGCAGGTTCGAATCCTGCCTCGGGCATGGATGTGTGTGATGTCCTTAGGTTAGTTAGGTTTAAGTAGTTCTAAGTTCTAGGGGACTGATGACCACAGATGGTAAGTCCCATAGTGCTCAGAACCATTTGAACCATTTTTTGTCTTATACCATTCTCAACTATTGCTTCTCTCTCATGCCCTTGGATTCTTGGTTTATACGGCTGTAGATACCGCTTTCGTTTCCTGCAATATATTGCTGCTAAAAACTGGATTTTCAAAAAAAAAAAAAAAATGGTTCAAATGGCTCTGAGCACTATGGGACTCAACTACTGTGGTCATAAGTCCCCTAGAACTTAGAACTATTTAAACCTAACTAACCTAAGGACATCACACACATCCATGCCCGAGGCAGGATTCGAACCTGCGACCGTAGCGAAAAACTGGATTTTAAAGTGTGCATTTCTGTCAATATGTTCAAAAGCTTTCTCTAAATCTAACAATGCTATAAAAGTACGCTTGCCTTCCTTCAACCAATCTTCTATGATAATACGTAGGTTCCTACATTAACTCCGGAAATCAAGCAGATCTGCCCGACGTACGACATAGAAACAAACTGAAATCGAAGTTTTTCTTCAGTTAGAATAGGGAGAAAGTACGAGAGGGGAGTAGAAGAAGATGATCAGGATAGAATGTCGAGAAGGGAAGACGAAATCATTTACTCAGGCAGGCAGTAGGTTCTTGTTGCATGCACAACTGGATGCACCGGTTAAATCCTACCTTGTGGGTTCGCAGCAATTTTTTGTTTTCTTTTTATTCTTTCATTCCTAATCCCCTCCCCCCCGTTTCAAGCATGGTTTTGGAAGGCTTCCCTTGGATGTTAGACAAATGCCAGAGTAGGCAGTCCCAAATATTCCCAATTGGGATCCCCTCTGCACCTTTCTCTGTCTACGGGTTATCTGGTTAGGAAGAACAGCGACAGGAACTTAAACAGCCTGCTGTGCTCCTACGAGCAAATAACGAAGGAAAAAAATCTCACGAGTGCATGGTGGTCTGTTGTAGAATTTCACTCTTACCCGTCAAATGTTCCAGCAGGCTGGCCGTGGGCAGAAACAATCCCAAAATTCTTTATACAGGGTGTTTAAAAAATGACCGGTATGTTTGAAACGGCAATAAAAACTAAACGAGCAGCGATAGAAATACACCGTCTGTTGCAATATGCTTGGGACAACAGTACATTTTCAGGCTGACAAACTTTCGAAATTACAGTAGTTACAATTTTCAACAACAGATGGCGCTGCAAGTGATGTGAAAGATATAGAAGACAACGCAGTCTGTGGGTGCGCCATTCTGTACGTCGTCTTTCTGCTGTAAGCGTGTGCTGTTCACAACGTGCAAGTGTGCTGTAGACAACATGGTTTATTCCTTAGAACAGAGGATTTTTCTGGTGTTGGAATTCCACCGCATAGAACACAGTGTTGTTGCAACAAGACGAAGTTTTCAACGGAGGTTTAATGTAACCAAAGGCCCGAAAAGCGATACAATAAAGGATCTGTTTGAAAAATTTCAACGGACTGGGAACGTGACGGATGAACGTGCTGGAAAGGTAGGGCGACCGCGTACGGCAACCACAGAGGGCAACGCGCAGCTAGTGCAGCAGGTGATCCAACGGCGGCCTCGGGTTTCCGTTCGCCGTGTTGCAGCTGCGGTCCAAATGCCGCCAACGTCCACGTATCGTCTCATGCGCCAGAGTTTACACCTCTATCCGTACAAAATTCAAACGCGGCAACCCCTCAGCGCCGCTACCATTGCTGCACGAGTGACATTCTCTAACGATATAGTGCACAGGATTGATGACGGCGATATGCATGTGGGCAGCATTTGGTTTACTGACGAAGCTTATTTTTACCTGGACGGCTTCGTCAATAAACAGAACTGGCGCATATGGGGAACCGAAAAGCCCCATGTTGCAGTCCCATCGTCCCTGCATCCCCAAAAAGTACTGGTCTGGGCCGCCATTTCTTCCAAAGGAATCATTGGCCCATTTTTCAGATCCGAAACGATTACTGCATCACGCTATCTGGACATTGTTCGTGAATTTGTGGCGGTACAAACTGCCTTAGACGACACTGCGAACACCTGGTGGTTTATGCAAGATGGTGCCCGGCCACATCGCACGGCCGACGTCTTTAATTTCCTGAATGAATATTTCGATGATCGTGTGATTGCTTTGGGCTATCCGAAACATACAGGAGGCGGCGTGGATTGGCCTCCCTATTCGCCAGACATGAACCCCTGTGACTTCTTTCTGTGGGGACACTTGAAAGACCAGGTGTACCGCCAGAATCCAGAAACAATTGAACAGCTGAAGCAGTACATCTCATCTGCATGTGAAGCCATTCCGCCAGACACGTTGTCAAAGGTTTCGGGTAATTTCATTCAGAGACTACGCCATATTATTGCTACGCATGGTGGATATGTGGAAAATATCGTACTATAGAGTTTCCCAGACCGCAGCGCCATCTGTTGTTGAAAATTGTAACTACTGTAATTTCGAAAGTTTGTCTGCCTGAAAATGTACTGTTGTCCCAAGCATATTGCAACAAACGGTGTATTTCTATCGCTGCTCGTTTAGTTTTTATTGCCGTTTCAAATATACCGGTCATTTTTGAAACACCCTGTATGATCTTGATACATTTAGTAACTTCCTGGCATATTAAAACTGTCTACCTGACCGTCAGTCGAATCTGGAACCTTTGACTCTCTCTGGCAAGTGCTCTATAGACTTCTTTTTTATTTTTGTTTCCTTTCTTTCTGTTTCTTCGTGGTGGTTTCGTCAGTGGTTCTATGCGGATGTCGCGTGACATCTTTCAGATTCTACCAACGAGAACTTCGCTCAGTTTGTTTGTTCTCAGAGGGAGGCCAGTACCCTGATTGAACACGCTGGGCTACCGTTGCCCGTTGAGCTATCCAAGCACGACACACAACCCACCCTCTTCTCATACCTTCTTAACTTCGCAAAAGTTCTCGTGCATACCTCGCGTGACAAGCACTCCTGACAGAGCGGATATTGCGGAGCTATGGCTTAGCCATCGCCTAGGGGAATGTTTACATTTATATCTACTCGTATACTGCGCAAGCCACTTGGGGTGTGCGGCAGAGGTTTCAGATTCGAGATTCCAAGTTCCAGACTCAATTGTCACTCTTCTGATTTGAAACTTACAGGCAGACTAAAAGTGTTTGACAGATCAGGATTCAAACCTGGCACCGTTGCGTAATACATTTTCTATTTTAATGCACTATCATTTTAATACACTACATTTATATGGATTGTGTATGGGGTGTTGGTTTCTTATTTCCGTGTAGAAAGAGCGAATGCCGCGGCCGATTGAAATTTGTCCTCTGGTGATCGTAATTTGGCCACTACTACGCCTGCCACGCCGCCCAAAGATAACCAGAAGATCAGTACGTCGCGCAGGTGCTACTCTTTGTTTCTCAACAATAACTGTTATTAATTTTTTTTCGTTTCGTTGAAGAGTGACTGAAGGAAGACAACGTTCACGTATTGATTAACTCCGTGGAGCAGAATGTATTGACGAAGAAAATACGTTAATATTTGAAGAAAGATTGTACAGATATGTTTATCGTCAGGTGGCTGTCCATGTTTAAAATGAAGCATTAACTTAATTGTCTTTGTGGTGATAGTTCCTAGGGTTGATGTTGCCCTACAGAAAAAAAGTGAGAAAAAGGACTGCTTAACTTTAATCTGACATAACAATGAGCTAAAACTAAGCAGCTTTCTAATATAAAACCTGAGTTAGTTTTGTGTTACTTACATCGAAAATCCTGCTTCATTTTTCGCGAGCAAGGCGTTGCGCGTGAACTGTATTAGTCGTGAAATGGACTGGAATAATAAAAAGGCACCGTTACCTGTGTATCTGCAGTGCTCAGGGAAGGCTCTTATATCCCAGGAATTTTCAATTTAGACTCGTATTTTATCATCAGCTTAGTTAAAAATTAATTGCTGCCCTTTCCTCTGATTGCTACCCACATTTTTATAGCCTCTAGTTCGTTTAAGGCTGTTCCGTAATCGCTCTTAAAAATGTTGTCCATAATGTATGTGTTCATCAGATTACACGTGGATACACGAGATGAGTTTCATTAGCTTTTCTGCTTAAATAACATATGAGACGCGGAAGATACTATTACCTTACTCTCGTTTGTACGAATTACAGCAGTGTCTAAGCAAGCTGCTGGTTGCTGTCAGAGAATTATTATATTCAAGGTATCATTATCAGCTAGAATTATTCAACCTAAATTTAGAGCAATTTTAACGGAATTTTACTGACCGAAGCGTAATAAATGATTTTTGAGAAGCGAAGTATTTTTCTTAAAAAACATACGATTTCATTTATTATTTATGCCTGAAACTGAATACTGTATGACCTGTAATTTCGAAGCAATTTCACTACAGGGGTACGATTTTGTGCTGTGCCACCCCGACGACTTTTTAATGATGGCCGAAGACGGCGGTTTAAGGTCTCGTTAACGACGAGTTTTATTAAGGACAGAGCACAAGTCGGGATGGGAGAAGGATTAAGGAGGAAATTAAGCACGTCTTTATGAGATGAAACCTCTCGGTATTAAGTGATTTACGGAAACTGCGCTGTTTATAAGTCAGGGTTACGAAACGGGGATCTGAACCGAGTTGTTCTCTAACACGAGTCGTATGTCTGATCACTGCACTTGCTCCCATATTGCAGAAGATTACTAATGACGGAATAATATTCCCTATTGCGCACCAGAAAAAGAGTCACAGACTAACAATTACTTCTTTCAACCTGTGAAATTAAGCTTCCTTCACCAACGAAAGAAACTAGTTATGTACGTTAATTTTGGTGGTTTTCTCATTAAAAATAATAAAAAAGGAAAAATTTATTGTCCAGCACATGGAGCCTGATAATGCAGATTCCGCAACTCTGAAATAAATGCCAGCACCAGTCGCACTTCTGACTTTTTTTTTTTTTTTTTTTAAACCACGACCGTTTCGCCCTCCGAGGCATAGACTCGGAAAACAAAGTACAAGGAAATTAGTCAAATAGAGAAGAAGGTGGCAACAGGTGTCAGCAACAGATGGTGTAATAAATAAATGTTACAAAACAGCTCCTCCACAAACTTCACGAAAGCAACATGACAAAAAATAATATTGTGTGGACTCGTCTGCTATTAAAAAGTATATATAATCGAAGGAAAAAAAAAGACAACACGAACAAATTATCCGAATAGGTCGGGAATCGGTAGATGTGATGCACATATACAGACAAACAGATTACAGTTTCATAAAAAAATGTATGATTTTATTCAGTAGGAAGAGTTCCACATATTGAGCAAGTCAGTGACGCTTTATGTACCCCTGGCCCGTCTGCAAGCAGTTACTTGTCTTGGTATTGACTGATAAAGTTGGCAGATGTCCTCCTGAGGCATATCGCGCCAAATTCTGTCCAACTATGGCATTAGGTCGTCAAAGTGCCGAGTTGTTTGGAGAGCCCTGCTCATAATTCCCCACACGTTCTCAGTTGGGGAGGGATCAGGCGACCTTGATGGCCAAGGTAGGGTCTGGCAAGGATGAAGAGAAGCCGTTGGAACTCTCCCTGTCTGCAGGCGAGCATCATATCATCACGCTGAAATCTAAGCTCAGGATGGCTTGTTATGACAGGCAACGGTGCGTAGAATATCGTCGACGTACCGCCGTGCAGTAAGGCTGCCGCAGACGGCAACCAAAGGGGTCCTGCTGTGAAAGGAAGGAGACGGCACCCCAGACCATCACTGCTGCTTGTCGGACCGTATGGCTGGTGAGAGTCAGGTCGGTGTCCCACCGATGTCTGGAGCGTCTCCAGATAGGTCTTCGGCTTGTAATGTCATTGACTGGACAAGGTCTTCGGCGTGAGCCCCGATGACCAGATATATCTCGAGAGTTTCTGCTACTCGTCTTCGTGCCAGGCGAACCCTACCGTGGCCGGGAGGATCGCCGAATCTTTCCTCAGTTGAAAACGTTAGAGCATTATGGGCAGTGTACTCCAACTAGCTCGGGATTCTGACGATATAACATGCCAATTGGATTTTAGCACGGTGTTTTTCAGGAGGACATTAAACAACTCTGTGATTCAATGCCAAGCCGAATAACTACTTCCATAAGGGCCAGAGGTGGATCAATGCGTTATTTACTTGCTTAATTTGTTAAGCTCTTTCCCTTGAATACATCTTCCAATTTTTGTAAAATTGTAATCATTTGCTTGTCTGTAAATGTACGAGTACATCATATCTACCGATTTCCGTTCGATTCGGATAATTCCTTGGTGGTGCGCTGTTTTAGAGTGTGTATATGTTACATGAACAAAATAATTAAAAAAAAACAATTCGTCAACAAACATAATGAAAATAGCATATTAAAATAAACATCATATAAACTCGTTTACAATCTGAGAGCCGGCAGGTGTGGCCGAGCGTTTCTAGGCCCTTTAGTCAGGAGCTGCGCGGCAGCTACGGTCGCAGGTTCGAATCCTGCCTCGGGCATGGATTGTGATGTCCTTAGGTCAGTTAGGTTTAAGTAGTTCTAAGTTCTAGGGGACTGATGACCTCAGATGTTAAGTCCCATAGTGCTCAGAGCCATTTGAACCATTTTTTGAACAATATGAGAAATCGCTTTATGTAACTGGAACGCATATGTCACGCTCCCTGAGAAAACATAGAGTGACTTATGAGACAACTCTTCGCTCGTCTTAAGTTCTCTGAGTGTCGTCTGTCCTGTCTCTTTTCGTAATAACACATTTTACACGTCTTTTTCTTATGAATGTATGTCTTTTAAGAACCACGTTGCACTCTATTTTAATTTAGTTCTGAAACATTTTATCAATTTTCGTTGTGTCACTTGGCGCTCGCCCCCCCCCCCCCCTCCATAGGCTCCACCCTGCACCGTGTTCCTGTCTTATTTAAGTGCCGCACCCCTATACGTCTCATATTTCTTTCTGTTTTTTCTAGGGATATGTAGGTTAATATTACAAAGAACAAGTTAAAAGATGTTTATATCATTATGCTGATTTCGTGATGTTTGTTCACGTGTTGTTTTTCAGCATTATTTGGTTCAAATGGCTCTGAGCACTATGGGACTTAACATCTGATGTCATCAGTCCCCTAGAACTTAGAACTACTTAAACCTAACTAACCTAAGGACATCACACACATCCATGCCCGACGCAGGATTCGAACCTGCGACCGTAGCGGTAGCGCGGTTCCCGACTAAAGGACCTAGAACCGCTCTGCCACAGCGGCCGGCTTTCCGTGGTTTCTCCAAGTGAGTTCAGGGGATGCAAGTGTCAGGTTTTCGTGGCCGTTGTCACGAGATTGAAATCTTCGTTGTTAGGGCGCGTCATGTTCTTCGATTGCTTCTTAGACAATCGACGCCTCGATATCTGAGCTTGGATCGTCTGGTGTTCTCGGATAGGTGGCCTCCAAGTGGGAATACGAAAAGATCCTGAAGACGAACCAGATCCGATGTCAAAACGCCGAAACTGAGGTGGGGCGAATTTTGGAAATTTGTGGTAAGGTCTTATGGGACCAAACTGCTGAGGTCATCGGTCCCTAAGCTTACACACTGCTTAATCAAACCAACTTACGCTAAGGACAACACACGCACACCCATGCCGGAGCGAGGATTAGAACCTCTGACGGGGAGAGTAGCGCGGACTGTGACAAGATGCCCTAGACCGATCGGCTATGCCGCGCGGCTTAGGAGGAGCATGGCGCGACCTAACAAACAAGATTTCATCTTCATTCGACTTCAGAGGATTTAGGGTTTATTCTTCTAGCAATACCACGATCGTTACGTCTTCCAGCCCTTATCTAGATGACGGGACGTTGGACAGAGACTGCACTGCTCTAATTAATTGCCTGCGTGACATCTTGAGTCCAATCAGCGACTTTGTATTTGCGGGGGCCTTCCTGGAACGCTTCGCGTCGGTGACCGCCAAGTAGGATCGTGCAAGGCCTCGCTATAATTGGGCGACCTCCAGACACCGCCTTGTCCAGTCGGCCGAGTTCGCGGTAACGTGCCGCGCGGGTCAAATATGGGCGCAACGGCGTCTGGCAAGGGGACGAATAAGTGCGTGTTGTGGCTGCCCACACGCACCTTGCGCTTGGAGACACAGCTTATCATCGCCTTGTTCGTGTTTCATTTTCATTTGCCTCCTCTTTGGCCGCAAGTTTCATTTAGTGCCATGCGTCTAACTGATAGGATACCAGAAATTCTAGTTCTGAGCGTTACGGCCAGTACCTGCGTATGGCAGAAAGCAACGAACGTGTTATGTACCTCCAGAGGTGGTTAGTGCTCAGAGCCATTTGAACCATTTGAACAGATATCAGTGACATTAGAATTCATACCCCCCCCCCCCCCCCCCACACACACACACACAGATGTATAACAACCCGAAAATAACACATTTTACTGTATTTCTTGTGACTGGAAACATTTTCTCTAGATTATACTGTGTGTAATGTTGCAACTAGCCACAAGGGTTTTTTCAATATGATTTTTTGTACTCTTGCTAGTTTCGGGTCATACGTTGAGTTTGATTTACACTGTAGAAAGTACTGTAACCAGGCACAAGATGTTTTCTAAATGATTTTATCGCACAGTAACTGGTTTCGAGCCTGAGCCCATCGTCAGACGGTGGCGCTGAATTCTTGGCAAGTTTTGCATTTTTGTCTTCGTGAAAAGCTCTCCTTTCCAATACGTAAAGGAGAGCTTTTTATGAAGACACAGACATAAAACTGGCCAAGAAATCAAATGGAGACGAAAAAGTAAAACTTGCCAAGAAATCAATGCCACCGTCTAACGAAGGGCTCAGGCTGGAAACCAGTTACGGCGCAATAAAATCATTTAGAAAAGATCTTGTGCCTGGTTACAGTATTTCCTACAGTGTAATTTACGACCAAGGTGCGGTTTTCTCAAACCAAACTGAGAAGTAAAATAGTATAATTTCGCAGCCATACTACTATAATCGCAGTTGTAACACACATGATCTTCATGACAAACTCTTTTCGAATAGCAATGTATCAATTTCTTTTGATCATATGCATTTCGTACTGTGCATCTTCAGTGGATGCTATAACAATTCGTCTTCGACGTAGAGTTTCCGTAAATGAAAACTAAAATACTGTTTCAACTATTCGAGTACCTCGGCACTAAAAGTCATACTAACGACTTGCTTCTGTTTTTTCAAGAGACAAATTCTTCTCATAGCTTTCTTCTGGAAGCATGTCTGCTGCTGGAACATCAAAACACCAATTTCGTCACTCCCATAACATTGTAAATGAGAAGAATACGAGCATCTCATAGACCTCTTGCACTACGTTTTTACACACTTTAACGTCTTTCTAGCAGTTTTCAGGTCTGTTATACCGTTCTACGTTGTGATAAGTTTATGCTGGATTTGTAATTGACACAATCACAGCTACGACAAATCGTCTGCGAAACAAGTATGGATTTAAACAGCGTGTCTTTCTCAAATGCAGTGTGATTTCCAAGCAAATCACGAGTTGTTCTTTTATTTGGATATACGACACATCACGGTGAAAATGAGTGCACCGAAAGTGTTGCACAACGAACAGTGAAAATCGGTGGAGGAGAAAGCTGTGCGTCATAGGGCAATGTCCTGTGTGGAGACAAGTCAAGGCAAACCGTCTCCTAACTTAATCCCGTTGTGTGGCTGAAGGGAGCATCGCCACAGACAGCGAAACCGCAAAAAGCACCGCGGCTACCTTTATCACATCACGATCACAGCGGCACTGGGCGCAAAACAAATGTTCACTCTACGATACCTTTATTAACACATAGCGCAGGTGGGCAGGATTGAATACCAAAAGTTCGAGAAGCAATGGGTCAATTATCGCACTTACACTTCGTAATCTCTGTTGAAAATGATGATACACACTATTTAGAACATGATTTCACATTTAATGTACCTCGGCATTTAAATTGAAAGTTTTCTCGACAAAAGGACCCGTGAGTCTAAATTTTAGGTTCCTGGGTGTAAAACGTCGATTTACAGGATGATGCATTCTGAACATTTCCATAGGTGTACTGCAAGGAGACATATCACTCTGCGAGACAGAAGAAAACGCTAGTATCTCCACATCTACTATAGTGAAAGCGCAGCATTGCTTACGTTTATGGTATCATATATTCATGTTTCTTCCCTTTCATTCATTGATGAGGAATTGGAAAAATGGCTTCTTGCAGTTTTCAACGCGAGCTCTTAATTAAATCTTCAGCGTCTCTATAGGAGCCATATGAATTGAACAATGAAATCTTGTAGAATTCGCTTTGAACAAAAATTAAACAAGAACGTACCGAAAAAGGTAGTGACGTATGGAAAAGTTATGTCGTGGTTCAGTATTTGTGGCAGGAAATTAATACGAAAGAGAGCTTCATCAGTTTCATTAAAGCCAAAGTGCTCTTGGCAAACAAAAGCTGAACGACGCTAAAATGGAGGTAAGGAGTGAAGTACGAGGATCAGTCATTAAACTCGAATGCAGTATCTTATCTACCTAAGTGACGAAGAACTCTACAAAATTTAGGTTCGACGTCAACGAATTATATTCGAAGGTTAACTGCGCATTTATTTGTTTATTTGTTTTCGCCATTTCCTCTACTGTACCAGTCTTTTCATCTATAGGGCAACACTTATGCCCAACATTCTCAATATTTGTTCTAATCTCTATCTTCCACTACAATTTCTATCCAATAATGTTCTATCTAGCTTAACAGACATTAGTCCATGACGTCTTCACGTATCTTATCATCCTATCCCTTAATACTGTATTAACGTTCAGTGAAAATAACTGAGTAAAGCAACCATGAAGTCCACCCTAGATAAAATGTTTATCACACAAAATTTGCAGTGAAGTAAAAATTGCGTTTGGAAAAAATCTTCACACGCAGCTGTACAATTGTATACTTTATTAATACCGGTTTAGGTATTACAAGGGGACCATACGGCAATCGGATTTTTGTATTTTTTTTTGTGTTCACGGTACGTGAAATTCAGAACTCACATATTAATCTCCCAAAATAGTTCCTTCCAGCTCTCGAAAATTCTACTTTGAAGCCTCCCGACCGTCGTTAATCTGCTCCAGCAAGGTAGATTTTTTACGACAGTGACATGAGACTGCTTCTAAGTCGTAAAGAAGATATTATTAATTAACTTGGTCTTTGATTTTTTGTCTTTGACAAACATAAGACAAATACTGCATTAAAAAAACTCTCTTTTGAATTTTTTGCTTAGATGCATACATTATAAAATTTTTACCTAAGATAAAAAAAATCTGTGGAAAAAAAATTTACTATAGATAAATATGTTTTCGTTGTGACTGCTGTAAGGAGAGAACGGGTTAGTTACAGGACGAGTTGGCGGTCGGAGGTTTCCGCCTCTCCAGTTCTCATAGAACGCCAGGCAAGGTTGGAGAAAACTGCTACAACTCGTGATGAAGACTCCGTCTCTCTCTTGGTCACAAAAGTACTCACAGTCGCCGTAAGATTTTCTGGAAAACACTTTCAAAAGTGTGAACAAACAGTGGCAGTGTGATATCTTCTGACTAACAAACTGGTCGCTTAGGGAACCTCTTGAACACACAAGCTGACGGCGAAATAATGCGCGTCGTTCGGACCGTGATAGTACCAGATTCGGCGAGTATTATTAATTCTCGAAGAAACCACTAAGCACTGCATTGCAAAACACACTAACAGCTTCGGGGATCCAGCATCGAATAAAAGTTCGCAAACGATATTTACCTTTTTCACAAATTAAATTTTTTTATTCTTGGTAACTGCGATTACAAGTTGACTTCTGAACTTCATATTACTTCTATATGGAAACTTATCTGACCTCAAAAGGCACAATCCCCATCGGTATTTCTTGTCTCCAGCAATTACAATAAAGCGTAGATGCTCCTGTTCTTTTCCAGCAAAGAGCGTTGTCTAATCAAATTACGGAAGCGCATCATCGCTGGTACTCGCAGCCGGAAACACCACGTAGGGACATTACAACAGACAGAGTGGCTGTGGGGGTTTTAAACTTAAATTTCTTGATGATAAAATTTCAAACATGACATTTGTAAGTAGACTGATTATGTTTTATTATTGGAAACGTTACGTAGCGCTCTGTATGAAAATCACTGGCTGTGCTGTGTGCAGTCTGTGGCTAGTTTGCATGTGTGTTAATAATTCAGCAAGGGACTGGATAACAGCATTGCTGGTTCTAAGGACAATTCCAAAAACTTCGTGAGTGCCCAAGTGGTGGTTATGGACTTGCTATATTATCCGCAAGACTCTTCAATGGTGATTGTGCACCTGCACAGTCACAACAGATGGCTGCTTGCCATCTCTACAAGGACTACAGTGGGTCGGCATCTTTGATGACCCACCAATACCATTATTTCTACAAGGACTGCAGTGGGTCTGCACCTCTGGTGGCCCACCAATACCGTAATCTCTACCAGGACTACAGTGGGTCTGCTCTGTGATGACCTACCTACCAATATCTTTCAAAACGTCGAATGACTCTGCTGTTTGCTCAGTTGTGGCCCATTACCTGTCAGCATGTCAAGAGTTAGCACTGTCGTTCCGTTGGAAGGACAACACTACTTCTTCAAGACTGCATGGAAATCCACTACTTCCGTGTGCATTTTCTTTTACTGCTCAGACTTTGAGAACAACACTGCAATTTCACAGTGATGAACAATCTGGACTGTCTTTATGGACTGTGAGAAAATTTTAGCTTTTGACCAACATTGTATAAATACGTGTGTGCATTTGATATGTTTGTTATTGTAATTATGAAAAATTTTATCAAATCATTATTGGCCACTGCCCAAAACAATTTGTAAAATTTTTTGTGGGGAGCGTGGGGGCTATGTAAGTAGGCTGTTTATGTTTTGTTATTGGCAACGTTACGTAGCGCTCTGTATGAAAATCACTGGCTGTGCTGTGTGCAGTCTGTGGCTAGTTTGCATTGTTGTCAGCCATTGTAGTGTTGGGCAGCTGGATGTTAACAGCACATAGCGTTGCGCAGTTGGAGGTGAACCGCCAGCAGTGGTGGATGTGGGAAATGAGATGGCGGATTTTTGAGTACAGATTGGATATTATGAACTGCTATGTATATTATGCTTTTTCAACAGTATTAAGGTAAATACATTGTTTGTTCTCTATTAAAATCTTTCATTTGCTAACTATGCCTATCAGTAGTTAGTGCCTTCCGTAGTTTGAATCTTTTATTTAGCTGGCAGCAGTGGCGCTCGCTGTTTAGCAGTAGTTCGAGCAACGAAGATTTTTGGTGAGGTAAGTGATTTGTGAAAGGTATAGGTTAGTGTTAGTCAGGGCTATTCTTTTGTAGGGATTTTTGAAAGTCAGATTGCGTTGCGCTAAAAATATTGTGTGTCAGGTTAAGCACAGTCTTGTATAAATTTTTCTAAGGGGATGTTTCACATTACCAATAGCTCAGTGAGTTTGAAAGAGAGAGGACAATAGTGTTACGACAGACTGGATGTTCCTTCTACGATACTGCAGCAGAGACTGTTGGCAGCAACGTAGCCACTGTACACGACTGCTGTTAGCGACAGTCACGAAAGCGTACGGTCGCAAGAAGACCGGGCTCCGGACGGCCGCTTGACGGTAGCGAGAGGTGTATGGCTCTGGCGAATGGTAGTGCACCTGCAGCATCAATCTGAGCAGCAGTTGGCACCACAGTGAGGCAACGAAGTTCGCTTTCAGAATTTGAATTTGGCGGTGACAGTAGGAGGAACTTTCATGAGACGACTAACCGACGAACCCAGTACAGGGCTATTACAAATGATTGAAGCGATTTCATAAATTCACTGTAGCTCCATTCATTGACATATGGTCACGACACACTACAGATACGTACAAAAACTCATAAAGTTTTGTTCGGCTTGAAGCCGCACTTCAGGTTTCTGCCGCCAGAGCGCTCGAGAGCGCAGTGAGACAAAATGGCGACAGGAGCCGAGAAAGCGTATGTCGTGCTTGAAATGCACTCACATCAGTCAGTCATAACAGTGCAACGACACTTCAGGATGAAGTTCAACAAAGATCCACCAACTGCTAACTCCATTCGGCGATTGTATGCGCAGTTTAAAGCTTCTGGATGCCTCTGTAAGGGGAAATGAACGGGTCGGCCTGCAGTGAGCGAAGAAACGGTTGAACACGTGTATCTGGACAAGCTGGAAAATTGGCTCATGCCACAACTGGAGACCGACAGCACCGACTTCATCTTTCAATAGGATGGTGCTCCACTGCACTTCCATCATGATGTTCCGCAGTTCTTAAACAGGAGATTGGAAAACCGATGGATCGGTCGTGGTGGAGATCATGATCAGCAATTCATGTCATGGCCTCCACGCTCTCCCGACTTAACCCCGTGCGATTTCTTTCTGTGGGGGTTATGTGAAAGATTCAGTGTTTAAACCTCCTCTACCAAGAAACGTGCCAGAACTGTGAGCTCGCATCAACGATGCATTCGAACTCATTGATGGGGACATGCTGCGCCAGTGTGGGAGGAACTTGATTATCGGCTTGATGTCTACAGAATCACTAAAGGGGCACATATCGAACATTTGTGAATGCCTAAAAAAACTTTTAGAGTTTTTGTATGTGTGTGCAAAGCATTGTGAAAATATCTCAAATAATAAAGTTATTGTAGAGCTGTGAAATCGCTTCAATCATTTGTAATAACCCTGTATTATTTTTTAGCTATGCACGTCATAGGTAAGACTGGTCCAACTACTACTCCCAGCTGGACCTTCCACACTTTTCTGAAAGTTCCCCGCTTTTCGCTGACACTCAAGCGGCCTTCACAAACATGCCTAACTGCATTTTCAAACATGCCTGGAAAGTGGCTCTCTAGAACCCAAACGACGTACTGAATAACAATTCGGATACTTCGAGGACAGCTCCGAGCCAGACGCCCTGTAACGTGTACTCCACTGGCCCCAAACCACCGCCATTCGCGACTTCGGTGGTGACAAACGGGAGCTCATTGGAGGACAGGGTGCGGTCTGTTGTGTTTTCTGATGAAAGCTGGTTCTGCTTCGGTGTCAGTGATGGCCATTTGCAGTTAGAAGGAGGCGAGGTGAGTTCCTGCAACCAGCCTGTCTGCGTGCTGGGCATGCTGGACCTGGACTGTGTCGACCT
The DNA here is from genome assembly GCF_023864275.1 of Schistocerca cancellata. Lineage (NCBI taxonomy): Eukaryota > Metazoa > Arthropoda > Insecta > Orthoptera > Acrididae > Schistocerca > Schistocerca cancellata. The sequence continues at coordinate 1,209,061,410 of NC_064626.1, forward strand.
TTCTCGGAGATGTGGAGCTGCTGGGCAAAATTCAGGCTACCAACGGTCGACCGTCGCCACTGAGTAAATATTGAAAGCCTAGAATTACAAGTAGTGTTGGAGGAAATGGAAAGCACTCTTGCTACACGGTACAACATGAAAATTAATAAGTCAAAAACAAAAATCTTAGTTGCAAGCAAACAAAATAATCAAGCAATTACGAATATAAGGCTGAATGGAGAGAAGCTGAAAGAAATACAAGACTTTGTCTACTTGGGAAGCACAATAACATCAGATGGTCGTAGTAGGAAAGATGTAATAAGTAGAATAAATCAGGCAAAGACTGCATTCTATAAAAGGAAAGGACTCCTCACATCAAATATGATAAGTCTGTCGTTAAGGAAGCGGTTAATAAAGACCTTTGTTGGGAGTGTGCTTCTCTACGGCAGCGAAACCTGGACACTTGGAGAGGACGAAAGAAGAAGGATTGAAGGATTCGAAATGTGGTGTCTGCGAAGAATGTTAAAAATTCCATGGACGGCCAGGATGACAAATGAAGAAGTCCTGCAGAGAGCGGAGGAAGTTCCAGTTCTTTGGAAGACGGTCAAGAAGAGGAGAGATATATGGATGGGACACATTCTGAGACATGAAAGTCTTCTCCACACTATAACGGAAGGCCTTGTGGAGGGCAAAAGGGCAAGAGGCAGACCTAGAAGAAAGTACATAAGCCAGATAATGCAGGACCTAGGATGCGGAAGTTTCACGGAATTGAAGAGGCTGGCCGACAATCGCACTGAATGGAGAGCTGCAGCAAATCAATCTTAGGATTGGCAACTTAAGAAGAAGAAGCTTTCAGGTAGTTGTTTATGTTCCTCGCTAGGTGTGGCTGGGTGTTTACTTCCGTGATAGCGGGTAACCAATCAGAAAGAATCTCACCTGAAACTACAGTCAACTTCGACATTCCGACTGCTTCATGGGCTTTCCTTCTATAAAGATAACTTTCTCTGACTAGCAAGCACATTTATTGAAATTCGTAACTAGAAACATTTTTCTGTCCTTTCATTATTCAACCAATAACGTAGCCTGAACATTTTCATCCAGTTACTGCGATTCTCCGAGAAAGCGCTGGAAAATAGCCTTTGACGAGGGTATTTCAAAAAGTAGGTTACACATTATTATGCCAGGCTAAATAACTTTTACCGAATGCTACGCTACGCTTCAAAGTAACACAAATACATGAAACTATTTTCCAACTTAGCCACCAAGTTTCTGTGAACAATAATCGTTCGATCTCGACGTTAGGTGTCCACTCTTTCGAGAACCACTGTGTGAACGTCTTCATCGTTGAAAAAGCTCAGTCCCCCAAGACATTCTTTCAGACTCCAGAAAAGATGGAAATTGCATTGTACAACATATGGACTCACCCATCAGCAGCAACACGTCTCTGCGGCGTTGGTCAGATTATCGTAAATTCGACCGAAAGTTTTGGTAGAGCTGTGCGATCATTAAAATCACAAAAAATATAGGCAGTTTTTTTTTTAAAAAAAACCGGGAGATCGCAGGAAAACAGGTGCTAGATCTTCGTTGATCCATTATGGATCGTGTGATGTCGGCTGGCATGAACTTCTTGATGCAATAATTTACCAATAGCCGTATGTATTGAGGAAATTTATTTTATTTTATGAACTTCTATGTGCTACCAGTTTCGGCATTACATTGATGGTACTAGAGGTTGTTTGGACCGGTTTATTTTATTCCTCGTTACGCGATCCGGGCAATAATGGCTCTAAGCACTGACTTAACATCTGAGATCATCAGTCTCCTAGACTTAGAACTACTTAAACCTAACTAACCTAAAGACATCACACACATCCATGCCCAAGGCAGGAGTCGAACCTGCGACGGTAGCAGCAGCGCGGTTCCGGACTGAAGCGCGTAGAACCGCTCGGTCACAGCGGCCGGCTACGGCAATAAATATAAATTTACATGGTGTACATACAGGGTGTTTCAAAAATGACCGGTATATTTGAAACGGCAATAAAAACTAAACGAGCAGCGATAGAAATACACCGTTTGTTGCAATATGCTTGGGACAACAGTACATTTTCAGGCGGTCAAACTTTCGAAATTACAGTAGTTACAATTTTCAACAACAGATGGCGCTGCAAGTGATGTGAAAGATATAGAAGACAACGCAGTCTGTAGGTGCGCCATTCTGTACGTCGTCTTTCTGCTGTAAGCGTGTGCTGTTCACAACGTGCAAGTGTGCTGTGGACAACATGGTTTATTCCTTAGAACAGAGGATTTTTCTGGTGTTGGAATTCCACTGCCTAGAACACAGTGTTGTTGCAACAAGACGAAGTTTTCAACGGAGGTTTAAAGTAAACAAAGGACCAAGAAGCGATACAATAAAGGATCTGTTTGAAAAATTTCAACGGACTGGGAACGCGACGGATGAACGTGCTGGAAAGGTAGGGCGACCGCGTACAGCAACCACAGAGGGCAACGCGCAGCTAGTGCAGCAGGTGATCCGACAGCGGCCTCGGGATTCCGTTCGCCGTGTTGCAGCTGCGGTCCAAATGACGCCAACGTCCACGTATCGTCTCATGCGCCAGAGTTTACACCTCTATCCATACAAAATTCAAACGCGGCAACCCCTCAGCGCCGCTACCATTGCTGCACGAGAGACATTCGCTAACGATATAGTGCACAGGATTGATGACGGCGATATGCATGTGGGCAGCATTTGGTTTACTGACGAAGCTTATTTTTACCTGGACGGCTTCGTCAATAAACAGAACTGGCGCATATGGGGAACCGAAAAGCCCCATGTTGCAGTCCCATCGTCCCTGCATCCTCAAAAAGTACTGGTCTGGGCCGCCATTTCTTCCAAAGGAATCATTGGCCCATTTTTCAGATCCGAAACCATTACTGCATCACGCTATCTGGACATTCTTCGTGAGTTTGTGGCGGTACAAACTGCCTTAGACGACACTGCGAACACCTCGTGATTTATGCAAGATGGTGCCCGGCCACATCGCACGGCCGACGTCTTTAATTTCCTGAATGAATATTTCGATGATCGTGTGATCGCTTTGGGCTATCCGGAACATACAGGAGGCGGCATGGATTGGCCTCCCTATTCGCCAGACATGAACCCCTGTGACTTCTTGCTGTGGGGACACTTGAAAGACCAGGTGTACCGCCAGAATCCAGAAACAATTGAACAGCTGAAGCAGTATATCTCATCTGCATGTGAAGCCATTCCGCCAGACACGTTGTCAAAGGTTTCGGGTAATTTCATTCAGAGACTACGCCATATTATTGCTACGCATGGTGGATATGTGGAAAATATCGTACTATAGAGTTTCCCAGACCGCAGCGCCATCTGTTGTTGACAATTGTAACTACTGTAATTTCGAAAGTTTGTCTGCCTGAAAATGTACTGTTGTCCCAAGCATATTGCAACAAACGGTGTTTTTCTATCGCTGCTCGTTTAGTTTTTATTACCGTTTCAAATATACCGGTCATTTTTGAAACACCCTGTAAAAGACATGTGTCTTAAATAAGCAAAACAAACAGCGTCCGAACTGGCCTTCAAGGTCCAACGGCGCCGACCGACAGCCATGTCATCCTTCAGCCCACAGGCGCCACTGGATGACGATATGGAGAGGCATTTGGTGAGCAGATCGCTCTCCCGGGCGTTGTTAGTTGTTAGAACCGCCACTTTCGAGTCACGCGGCTCCTCAAGTGGCCTCGCAAGGGCTGAGTGCACCTCACTTGCCCACAGCACTCGAGAGACCGGACGGTCACCCACGCAAGTGTTAGCCAAGCCCGACAGCGCTTAACTGCGGTGATCGGGCGGGAACCGGTGTTACCACTGCAACAAGCCCTTTGGCATTCCGCAGTCAATCAGCTTTCTTAAATTCCTCATAGTTCTTGGCCACATTGTCGGCACCTTTCCACTTCTGCTGAACGCGACATTGCATTTGGTCCATATATCGGCAGACTTGTTACAGTGTCTACAATGCTGATATTTTTCCCAAAAGAATCGTACTGTGCCCACCTACTCCAATGTTCGAGTACGTTCCTATTTGCCACGTCACTTCACTCGCACACTGTAGTGCTTCTGTTACCCGTACTACAGTAGAAGTATGAATACTATAGCGGAACGAAAAGTGTAACTTTCTTTCCGAAGTTCCTACGTGTAAGGGAATGCGCCACTCACTCTAGACAGTGTTCAGCAAACTAGGGACACCAGGGGAATATTGACACTGATTCCAGAAAAGGGATCGAAACGTCGAGCACTGGAGAAGCTTGAAGAGGAACATGAGGCGGCATAACGGCCAAGAGACCCTGCAGAATTTCCTATTCGTAGTTTTCTCGCATGCAGGCCGTTTATGGAACGTTTTTGCTTCCGTTATCATATTTTTCCACGTGTGTCAGTTGCCGCAATTAATTCCGAAGGAAGGAAGGAAGGAAGGAAGGAAACAAGGGCGATTAACGCTTAACACTCCATTTACACTACTGGCCATTAAAACTGCTACACCACGAATATGACGCGCTACAGACGCGAAATTTAACCGACAGGAAGAAGATGCTGTGATATAAGGACGAGAAATGCGTACCATCACGTTTCCGACTTTGATAAAGGTCGGATTGCCGGCCGCGGTGGTCTAGCGGTTCTAGGCGCTCAGTCCGGAACCGCGTGACTGCTACGGTCGCAGGTTCGAATCCTGCCTCGGGCATGGATGTGTGTGATGTCCTTAGGTTAGTTAGGTTTAAGTAGTTCTACGTTCTAGGGGACTGATGACCACAGATGTTAAGTCCTATAGTGCTCAGAGCCGTTTGAACCATTTGAACCAAAGGTCGGATTGTAGCTTATCGCGATTGCGGTTTATCGTGTCGCGACATTGCTGCTCGCGTTGGTCGAGATCCAATGACTGGTAGCAGAATATGGAATCGGTGGGTTCAGGAGGGTAATACGGAACACCGTGCTGGTTCCCAACGGTCTCGTATCACTAGCAGTCGAGATGACAGGCATCTTATCCGCATGGCTGTAACGGATGGTGCAGCCACGTCTCGATCCCTGAGTTAACAGATGGGGACGTTTGCAAGACAACAACCATGTGCACGAACATTTCGACGTCGTTTGCAGCAGCAGGGACTATCAGCTCGGAGACCATGGTTGCGATTACCCTTGACGCTGCATCACAGACAGGAGCGCCTGCGATGGTGTACTCAACGACGAATCTGGGTGCACAATGGCAAAACGTCATTTTTTCGGATGAATCCAGGTTTTGTTACAGCATCATGATGGTCGCATCCGTGTTTGGCGACATCGCGGTGAACGCACATTGGAAGCGTGTATTCGTCATCGCCATACTGGCGTATCACCCGGCGTGGTGGTATGGGGTGCCATTGGTCACACGTCTCCGTCACCTCTTGTTCGCATTGACGGCACTCTGAACAGTGGACGTTACATTTCAGATGTGTTACGACCCGTGGCTCTACCCTTCATTCGATCCCTGCGAAACCCTACATTTCAGCAAGATAATGCACGACCACGTGTTGCAAATGCTGTACGGGCCTTGGATACAGAAAATGTTCGACTGCAGCCCTGGCCAGCACATTCTCCAGATCTCTCACCAACTGAAAACGTCTGGTGAATGGTGACCGAGCAAGTGGCTCGTCACAATATGCCAGTCACTACTTTTGATGAACTGTGGTATCGTGTTGAAGCTGCATGGGCAGCTGTACCTGTACACGCCATTCAAGGTCTGTTTGACTCAATGCCCAGGCGTATGAAGGCCGTTATTACGGCCAGAGGAGGTTGTTCTGGGTACTGATTTCTCAGGATCTATGCACCCAAACTGCGTGAAAATGTAATCACATGTCAGTTCTAGTATAATATATTTATCCAATGGATACCCGTTTATGATCTGCATTTCTACTTGGTGTAGCAATTTTAATGGCCAGTAGTGTAATCTTCAGTTAAACCTTTTAGTTGGTTACACTGGAGGTGGACTGAAAGGTACAGTGAAGGGTTTTGGTTAATGTTTCATTCTGCTGGCCAGCTATCACCCAACTTTTATAAAACTCGAAGGGGCGAGCGCTGGGGTCCGCTACAGTTATTGAAAGACCGAGACCGTTCTATCCCTAGAGGCCATCCGTGGCCCTAAAATGGTTCAAATGGCTCTGAGCACTATGGGACTTAACATCGATGGTCAGCAGTCCCCTAGAACTTAGAACTACTTAAACCTAACTAACCTAAGGACACCACACAACACCCAGTCATCACGAGGCAGAGAAAATCCCTGACCCCGCCGGGAATCGAACCCGGGAACCCGGGCGCGGGAAGCGAGAACGCTACCGCACGACCTCCGTGGCCCTAATGTGGCCATTGATATGTAATTCGGCGACCTGAGAGTGGCGGCCCAGATAAGAGGCCGCGATTCGTATCGCAGAGCGGCACAGGACGGGACGGGGCGGTTGTCGAGCAGGAGACAGACCCGCTGGCCGCGGGGCGCTCCGTCCGGTTGCACCGAGCTGGCGTGTCGAGTCCCACCAGGGCGGGTTTCTTCGCTCCATTTACGACGGATGGTCTCCTCGCCAGCGGGCAATTTTATAATTACTAGAGCTGCCTCCCTCTGGCTCCCGCCTTTTTTATATTTCCGTGAAAGTTCAGTTGCTCTGTGGAGATCAGGAGCGACAGGTTCAAAGAGTCGCACAAGTGTCGGGACGAAGTTTCGTTGACAAGCTGATAACTGTTCCACATATTACTCAGTATGTCGTTTGCGTTCTAGAGAGCCACTTTCCAGGCATGTTTGCGAAGGCAGTTAGAGTGTCAGAGAAGAGCGGAGAACTTTCAGAAAAGTGTGGAAGGTCGACCTGGGAGTAGTAGTTAGACCAGTCTTACCTGTGACGTGAATAGCTCTAAGGCCGGCCGCTAGGGCCTAGCGGTTCTAGGCGCTTCAGTCCGGAACAGCGCTGCTGCTACGGTTGCAGGTTCGGACTCTGCCTCGGGCATGGATGTGTGTGATGTCCTTAGGTTAATTAGGTTTAAGTAGTTCATGACAAGAACTATGGGAAACGGACGAAACAGGGCGTAGAACATATGAACTGATTCCAAACATTAGGGGACGACTAAAAATGAAATAGTTTGAACACACCAGAGGACTAAACCACTTCCTCACTGGACATGGGCCTTACGCGACCTACTTATGTCGGTTCGGGAAAAGGGCCACACCCGCGTGTGAATGTGGTGAACCGGAGGGCACTCCCGATCATGTGATTTACGAGTGCCCCCTCTTCAATGATGTTGCTTCCAGACTACGTGACCAATTACCTGACCGTGAGACATACCACCTCATAAGACAAAGAGACACTTTTCAAACACTAAATAAACTAGCAGACGAGGTATCACCAAAAATGCTAAAAGAATACATGAGGGAAATAAATTAATTAACACGAATTACAATAAAACTAGAGAAATTCTAGTACCAAACACGCGCCCTATTCCCATACCGGCTGCGCGTGGACAGGCCGACCTCCACAGTCTAGAATCCGCCACGTGCGGGATTAGGGGGAGTGGGGAACAACATCAAGGACTAGACGATGCACCGGAATTGACTTAGGTTAGAACTAGTTAGTAGAAAGTAGATTAGGAAACTAGTATTAGGAACCTGCAGCGAATAACATCCTGGCCTGCCCAGTGTCAGGGGCACGCCCATCGGGATTAGCTCGATGGGCAAGGCACTAAAGTAGGTTTATACATTTCTGACACATCTGTGACGCTGAAGGCAGTAGAGTTAGTTAAAATCTTAGAAGTTAAAAACTAATAAGTGTAAGAATAGCTGCCCATTGTAATTAGAGTAAAGCTGTAGCTCACAACCCACATTGTAAATAGCTGCTAGTTGTATCTAACATACTCAGAAAGTAAGACCCACTAATCATATAAGGAAGTGGGTTATGATGTATAATTATTATAATTGATGGTTAATAAAGATTTTTTTTTAAAAAAAAGTCTAGGAGACTGATGACCTCAGATGTTAAGTCCTGTAGTGCTTAGAGCCATTTATGAACTATTTGAACCATAGCTCAAAAATAGTACTGTGTACGTTGATTAGTTGTGTCATGAAACGTTCCACCTACTGTCATCACCAAATTTAAATTCTGACAGCGAACTTCGTTTCACATTTTTATTCTGCAATAAGGCCTCCGCCGAAGCAGGACACCACCACAATGTTTCCTGTGTAATTTTCCTTAGGTAGCTATTCACAGTCATGCAAATATAATATATTCAAAATGTCCAAGTGTGTGTGAAATCTTATGGGACTTAACAGCTAAGGTCATCAGTCCCTAAGCTTATACACTACTTAACCTAAATTATCATCATCGACTTTGACTGTCATTTGCAAAACCCAAAATTATAATTTCGGCCGCTAACAGTTTTCAACTGTAACACAGCGAAATTCCGAAAACAGCATGCACAAACAGAATTACACTAGAATGAGATTTTCACTCTGCAGCGGAGTGTGCGCTGATATGAAACTTCCTGGCAGATTAAAACTGTGTGCCCGACCGAGACTCGAACTCGGGACCTTTGCCTTTCGCGGGCAAGTGCTCTACCAACTGAGCTACCGAAGCACGACTCACGACCGGTACTCACAGCTTTACTTCTGCCAGTACCTCGTCTCCTACCTTCCAAACTTTACAGAAGCTCTCCTGCGAACCTTGCAGAACTAGCACTCCTGAAAGAAAGGATATTGCGGAGACATGGCTTAGCCACAGCCTGGGGGATGTTTCCAGAATGAGATTTTCACTCTGCAGCGGAGTGTGCGCTGATATGAAACTTCCTGGCAGATTAAAACTGTGTGCCCGACCGAGACTCGAACTCGGGACCTTTGCCTTTCGCGGGCAAGTGCTCTACCAACTGAGCTACCGAAGCACGACTCACGACCGGTACTCACAGCTTTACTTCTGCCAGTACCTCGTCTCCTACCTTCCAAACTTTACAGAAGCTCTCCTGCGAACCTTGCAGAACTAGCACTCCTGACGAGGTACTGGCAGATGTAAAGCTGTGAGTACCGGTCGTGAGTCGTGCTTCGGTAGCTCAGTTGGTAGAGCACTTGCCCGCGAAAGGCAAAGGTCCCGAGTTCGAGTCTCGGTCGGGCACACAGTTTTAATCTGCCAGGAAGTTTCAGAATTACACTAGTTCAATAACACTGTCCATTGTTAACGGCAGTCACGCTTCAGAAAATATCAGAATTTAAGACAATCAGACATGTAAGAGGGCCAACGGCCTTGTCGCAGTCGTAACACCGGTTCCCATCAGATCACCGAAGTTAAGCGCTGTCGGGCTGGGCCAGCACTTGGATTGGTGACCATCCGGTCTGCCGAGCGCTGTTGGCCAACAGGGTGCACTCAGCCCTTATGAGGCAAACTGAGGAGCTACTTGATAGAGAAGTAGCGGCTCCGGTCTCGTTAACTGACGTACGGGCGGGAGAGCGGTGTGCTGACCACATGCTCCTCCATATCCGAATCCAGTGACGCCTATGGTCTGAGGATGACACGGCGGCCGGTCGGTACCGTTGGGCCTTCATGCCCTGTTCGGCAGGAGTTTTTTTTTTTTTTAGTTTAGACATGTAAGAGGGGCGCTCCGTATTCACTTACACTTTATTTCTTTCCTCATTTCGTCCGCTTGCTTATATGGCTGGTAACTTGGTTGCCTATCATGCAGCCGGCCCTGGTTCGATCCCGGCTGGGTTGGAGATTTTCTCCGCTCTTGCCCGATGTGGCATCGACTCTTGGACTGGGTGTTGCGTGTCTTCATCATCATTTCATCCTCATCACCGGCACGCGAATTGCCCAATGTGGCATCGACTCTTGGACTGGGTGTTGCGTGTCCTCATCATCTTTCATCCTCATCACCGGCATGCGAATTGCCCAATGTGGCATCGACTCTTGGACTGGGTGTTCCGTGTCCTCATCATCATTTCATCCTCATCACCGGCACGCGAATTGCCCAATGTGGCATCGACTCTTGGACTGGGTGTTGCGTGTCCTCATCATCATTTCATCCTCATCACCGGCACGCGAATTGCCCGATGTGGCGTCGACTGAAATAAGATTCGCACTCGGCGGCCGAACTTCCCCGGACGGGGCCTCCCGGCCAGCAATGCCACGCGCTCATTTTATTTCTTTCTTTCCTCATTTATGGTGCGCCTTTTGACTCATCATTAATGTTGCAAGTATGTAGTACTTTAGTCTAAACGTAGGTGGCAGGGCGATCACTAGAAGTGTAACCCCTGCACAGTACAGCGCAATTTTCCAACAGCTGTCATTACGTTAAGGGGCTCCGGAAAGGCTCAAAATCATGAAAAGTTCATTTTTTACTTTTTTGCGTTTTCTGAATCTGCAGACTATTACCTTTTAATAGAGATATAATTTATTCAATTCCGAAGACTACAACTATTTTTAAATTTTTTTTGAAATGTGTTCTACATGGGCGTGACCCACTGTGGCGCTGTTAAACTGCTGTCAAATGGTGTTATTATTAACGTCCGTGTTCATCGGGTACATTTTAGTGGTGTGAGATAAAGTATGTGTTGTGGCTAACCTGTGATGGTTCAATATATACCGCTGGTGTGATTGTCGATTGTTTCATGTTTATTTACTCTGTCGTTATCTCGAAAATATTCGTAATTAATTCTGTTTCTTGAGTCTCTGTTTTGTTGAAGTATAATAATGAGTAAAAGTAAAGTTGCTGTTGCGACTTTCAATGATGGCAACATTGTAAGGTGCAAGGTATTTAGAAATATGGGAATGAAGATAGGTTCTAACATGGTACGAGCGATGCTTGCTTTAGACAAGGAACGCCTTCGGGCTGCAGACAGGGCTGTAAAGAGTCTAGAAATACAAGCAAGAGTAAACAGCAGGAGGAACAAGAGGCAGCTGGAGGAGGAGTTTGCAGAGGATGAAGATAATCCATCCTATGGACCTGGAATGCACTAAAAAGTTAATCCAATCTTTGTCGCCCGATTCCCAAAACTTTTATTTTCTCATAGTAGTTACATGTTTTCTAAGGATCTTCCAAACATATTTGTTTCAAACTTTTAGTAAATGTTACACAGTACCTTCTGCATAATTTAACACAGCCTTTTTCCAAAAAATTGTATATTTTTGAATATATAAATAAAAAATTGCAAAAAAATGTTGTGAATTTTCATTACAATTGAAAAAAGTCATCTTTAATAACCGAACTAAAATTTTGTAAAATCCCCATGTTAAGTTGCAGTCCATATTCCAATAAATAATCTGTAAAAAGTTCAACTTTCTACCTCAAATACTTTGTGAGGAAAGATGTAATTTATAAGCGTTATTTTAACATTGCAAGTATAGGGCGTTCCGGAGCCCCTTAAAGGACACATGGAGTGTGGTCATCAAGAACAGCGCTGGACGGTATGCTTTCTGTGGAAGAAGGGCGTAAACGCTGCAGGTATTCACAGGCGATTTGTGACTGTGCGTGGAGCGTGTGCACCACCACAAAAAAACTGCTGCAACACAACAACCCTCCTACAGCTGCTATCCCTGAAAGGGATACCGGGCACTGCCGCACCCACCGTAGTCTCGCTTTAACTTCTGTAGACCCTCCTTGAAAACTTTTTTGGTGTCTCTCGCACCCACCGCCGGACTGCTGCTCACCGGTCATGAAAGTCTGCGAAATGATGTCCATTCAGAGGCTTCTTTAAAGCCTCGAATAGGTGGTAGTAAGAAGGAACGAAATGAGGCTAATAAAATGGGTGTGTGTGTGGCAGTACCTGGAACCTCATTTCACCGGTTTTTCGACCCGTATGGGGACGTGCGATGTCCTGTTGAAAGACCGCTCTTCACTATGGTGTATGCTCCATACCAATCACCTGTGAATAACTGTAGTATTTACACCCTTCTTCCCCAGAAACTATGTCGTCCAGTGCTGTACTTGATGATCACTCTCTATGTTGCCCACCCACATTATGCAAGCAGTTGGGAAAATGGGCTATGCTGTGCACGGATTACACTTCTAGGGATTTTCCTGTCACCTCTGGTTACATCGAAGTACTAGGTACTTGCAACTGTAATCATGATCCAAATGACACGCCACGAAACATGGGAAAAAAAAGTCTGTGTCACTATGAAACACAGTATTGGGACAAGGGTGATTCTGGCAGAAAGTACCATTATCCAAGATGACGGCGGTGACGGCATCAACGGACGTCATGAACGCCATCTTGGACGACGTCATCAACTGACGTCAGTTGATGACATCATCGCCCCATTCTTGGATAATGGTACTTTGCACCAGAATCACCCTTGTCCCAATACTATGCTCCTCGTTTCAGTTTGGGAGACGAAAATGGCTAGCAATCCTGCCCATACAATGAAACCTGTATCTATTGGACAGTGGAGAAAGCGCTTTGAAGAAAATCTCATAGAAAGAAGAAGAGACCAGGTGCTGGAAGTCTACAACGGAAGAGTTATATTACGTAATACAGAACCTATACTAGAGGAATCAAAGCAGCAATGGTTTACTTGTATTCAGTGGAGTAGCATGGCAAAGGAGGTTAGGAGTTAGGGGTCCTTTCTGCGCAAGGAACGTCAATGAGCCAATTTAGACGCAGTTTAACAGCGATCTTCCGTCGTTTGGATTATAAAAGTCCTTGTTAGGTTTCCGGAGGCATGTCACACCAGATGTCTACACTCAGCTCACGCAGTTACCGTACATTACGGGCCGATGCTTCGTGAGCGCAGAGGCTCCCCCACGGGCCTACGTCCAGGGCGTGTTGGGTGTGTCGAGCAGCCATTCCCCTGGACGCTAGCATCGACCTAGTGTAACAAGGATCGTGATTCATTCTACCAGGCGACACAGCTTGAGACAAAAAGTGTAAAACATGAAGATTGACTCAGGCTGTACGCAACAGCAATTTACTGCTATCGTATCGGATTCTTTTTGCAAAGAGCAGTTATCGTTCTGTCTTCCCATGTTCGTAATTTGGGACTACCTACGCGTGGCAATAAAGTCATAGTGCGTCTAATTCGTTGACATCCTCGAGTAAGAAACTATTTGACAAAATTGACCACTCTGACATTCTATAAATACCTGTACGAAACTTATTGAAAAAGGTTTCGAAAATGATGAAAATCATGGCAAGACTGAATACAATATGTATAAGAAGATGTTATCCACAAATGAAACCACGGTGTTCTCGAACCAGTACATCTGTGTGTGCCTTCACTATGCTCTATACTTTACTTACATGCTGCGCCGACAGTAAGATGAGGTTGGAAGTTGATACTCACCTGCAAAAGAAAGTAGAAACACGCAATAAGAAATGAGAATTAAATATTTTCACAACAATAAAAGCACTGAGTTGCAAATGGCCGTAAAATACACTGAGGTGAAAAAAGTCAAGGGACAGCGATATGTACATATACATATGGCAGCAGTATTGCGTACACAAGATATAAAAGGTCAGTGAACGGTAGTTTGAGCTAGAAGCATGAGACATTCCATTACGGAAATCGTTAGTGAATTGAGTGTTCAGAGATCCAAAGTGTCAAAAGTGCGCCGAGAATACAACATTTCAGACATTACCTGTCTACGAGGACAAGACAGTAACAACCGAGAGCAGCGGTGTTGCGTCGAGTTGTCAGTGCTAATAGACAAGCAACACTGCTTGAAATAACTGCAGAAATCAATGTGGGACGTACGGCGAAATTTGGCGTTAATGGGTTATGGCAGCAGACGACCGACGCGAGTACCTTTACTAATAATACATCTACATCTACATATATACTCCGCTAGCTACCAAGCGGTGTCTGGCGGAGGGCACTATTCGCGCCAAAGTCATATTTCCCCCCACCCTGTTCGACTCGTGGTTCGCGCGAGGGAAAAACGACTGTCTGAACGCCTCAGTATGAGCTCTAATTTCCGTTATCTTTGAATGGTGATCACTGCGTGATATGAAAGTTGGTGGTAATAATATACAGGGTGGTCCATTGATAGTTACCGGGCCAAATATCTCACGAAATAAGTATCAAACGAAAAAACTACAAAGAACGAAACTCGTCTAGCTTGAAGGGGGAACCCAGATGGCACTATAGTTGGCCCGCTAGATGGCGCTGCCATAGGTCAAACGGATATCAACTGCGTTTTTTTAAATAGGAACCCCCATTTTTTATTACAAATTCGTGTAGTACATAAAGAAATATGAATGTTTTAGTTGGACCACTTTTTTCTCTATGTGATAGATGGTGCTGTAATTGTCACAAACGTATAAGTACGTGGTATCACGTAACATTCCGCCAGTGCGGGCGGTATTTGCTTCGTGATACATTACCCGTGTTAAAATGGACCGTTTACCAATTGCGGAAAAGGTCGATATCGCGTTGATGTATGGCTATTGTGATCAGCCACATGTGAAACGTCAACCACGACCTGCGAGAAATGATGATGGCCAAGTAGGTAGGTGTTTTAGCTGCTGTCGCGGCTAATCCGAACATCAGTAGCAGACAAATTGCACGAGAATCGGGAATCTCAAAAACGTCGGTGTTGAGAATGCTATATCAACATCGACTGCTCCCGTACCAAATTTCTATGCACCAGGAATTGTATGGCGACGACTTTGAACGTCGTGTACAGTTCTGCTTCTGGCCACAAGAGAAATTAGTGGACGATGACAGATTTTTTGCACGCGTTCTATTTAGCGACGAATCGTCATTCACCAACAGCGGTAACGTAAACCGGCATAATATGCACTATTGGGCAACGGAAAATCCACGATGGCTGCGACAAGTGGAACATCAGCGACCTTGGCGGGTTAATGTATGGTGCGGCATTATGAGAGAAGGATAATTGGCCCCCATGTTATCGACGGCAACCTAAATGGTGCAATGTTCTGCCGATGTTACTGCAAGATGTTTCGCTGCATAACAGAATGGCAATGTACTTCCAACATGATGGATGTCCGGCACATAGCTCGCGTGCGGTGGAATGTATTGAATAGCATATTTCATGACAGGTGGATTGGTCGTCGAAGCACCATACCATGGCCCGTACGTTCACCGGAACTAATGTCCCCGGATTTCTTTCTGTGGGGAAAGTTGAAGGATATTTGCTATCGTGATCCACCGACAACGCCTGACAGCATGCGTCAGCGCATTGTCAATGCATGTGCGAACATTACGGAAGGCGAACTACTAGCTGTTGAGAGGAATATCGTTACACGTATTGCCAAATGAATCGAGGTTGATGGACATCATTTTGAGCACTTATTGCATTAATGTAGTATTTACAGGAAATCACGCTGTAACAGCATGCATTCTCAGAAATGATAAGTTCACAAATGTCCATGTATCACATTGGAACAACCGAAATAAAATGTTCAAACGTACCTACGCTCTGTATATTAAATTAAGAAACCTACCTGTTACCAACTGTTCGTCTAAAATTGTGAGCAATATGTTTGTGACTATTACAGCGCTATCACAAAGCGAAAAAAGTGGTCCAACTGAAACATTCATATTTCTTTACGTACTACACGAATATGTAATAAAAAATGGGGCTTCCTATTTAAAAAAAAACGCAGTTGATATCCGTTTGACCTATGGCAGCGCCATCTAGCGGGCCAACCATAGCGCCATGTGGTTTCCCCTTTCAAGCTACACAAGTTTCGTTCTTTGTAGTTTTTTCGTTTGACGCTTATTTCGTGAGATATTTGGCCCGGTCACTATCAATGGACCACCCTGTACACTTTACATCCTCGGCGTAGATCGGATTTTGGAATTTAGTGAGCAGCCCCTTCCGTTTAGCGCGTCGTCTATCTACAAGTGTGTCCAATTTCAAACTGTCTATGCGATTTGTAACGCTCTCGCGATGGCTAAATGTAGCAGTCACGAATCTTGCCGTTCTTCTATGGACCATCTCAATCTCTTGAATCAGACCCAACCGGTAAGGATCCCATACAGACGAACAATACTCTAAGACTGGACGAACTAAAGTATTGTAAGCAATTTCTTTTCTTGAAGGACTGCATCGCTTCAGGATTCTACCAACAAACCGCAATCTAGAGTTCGCCTTACTCGTTACTTGTGTAATCCGATCGTTCCATTTGAGATCATTTCGAATAATCAGACCTAGATACTTGAGGGATGTTAGCGCTTCGAAAGACTGGGCATTTATTTTTACTCGTACATCATTGGGGAATTTCGCCTTGTTATACGCAGTAGGTTTCACTTACTAATATTGAGAGATAACTGCCGGTCATTACACCATGCATTTATTTTCTGCAAATCCTCATTGATTTGTTCACAACTTTCCTGTAGACGACATCACCCGCAGTGACTCTCCTGGACTCGTGACCAGATCGGTTGGATCTCAGACGGCTGGAAAACAGTGGCCTGCTCAGGTCAGTTGGTACGAGCCGATGGTAGGGTTACTACTTAGTATTCAAAGAACCGTGACTGACGCCCGAACAACAGGGAACTAACATGCATCGATATTAGAAAATATAGCTATGACACTCTGTCATTTTAGTATTTAGTTTTCTATTACTCATATTGCTTGATTTCACTATCATTACGTTGTAAGGGCATGTGCTCATCTTTTATTTACCAAAGTAAGTCTGTTTCTACTAAAAATGTCGTGCTCCCACGATTATTTACTGATCTGTTACGAGATGGTGATGATCTGGCATTTCGTGGGGAGCAAATCTTTTTCTTAATTTATAGCCAGCTTTGAGCCTGACAATATGTATTAAAGACATATCTTTTGAAATTTTACTTGGTCTCAGTGTATGCAATTATTGCTTTTAGCAATTACTTGAAAATGGCATAAAAGGCCGAGACCGTGGTTGTACTTAAATAAACAACAAAACAGTCAAATGCGGTGTGTTCCTTTAAAAAATATTTCGATGTCTCTAAAGTAAGGTTTCATTAGAAGTCTAGCCAAAGTAGAATTTTGGAACACGTATTATGTTCGAGTATAATGACTTTTCTGGAGACTAGAAATCTGCTCTGTAGGAATCAGCATGGGTTTCGAAAAAGATGGTGGTGTGAAACCCAGCAAGCGCTATTCGTCCAAGAGACTCAGAGGGCCATAGACGCGGGTTCACAGGTAGATGCCGTGTTTCTTGACTTCCGCAAGGCGTTCGATACAGTTCCCCACAGTCGTTTAATGAACAAAGTAAGAGCATATGGACTATCAGACCAATTGTGTGATTGGATTGAAGAGTTCCTAGATAACAGAACGTAGCATGTCATTCACAATGGAGAGAAGTCTTCCGAAGTAAGAGTGATTTCAGGTGTGCCGCAGGGGAGTGTCGTAGGACCGTTGCTATTCACAGTATACATAAACGACCTTGTGGATGACATCGGAAGTTCACTGAGGATTTTTGCGGATGATGCTGTGGTGTATCGAGAGGTTGTAACATTGGAAAATTGTACTGAAATGCAGGAGGATCTGCAGCGAATTGACGCGTGGTGCAGGGAATGGCAATTGAATCTCAATGTAGACAAGTGTAATGTGCTCCGAATACATAGAAAGATAGATCCCTTATCATTTAGCTACGATAGAGCAGGTCAGCAACTGGAAGCAGTTAATTCCATAAATTATCTGGGAATACGCATTAGGAGTGATTTAAAATGGAATGATCATATAAAGTTGATTGTCGGTAAAGCAGATGCCAGACTGAGATTCATTGGAAGAATCCTAAGGAAATGCAATCCAAAAACAAAGGAAGTAGGTTACAGTACACTTGTTCGTCCACTGCTTGAATATTGCTCACCAATGTGGGAACCGTACCAGATAGGGTTGATAGAAGAGATAGAGAAGATCCAACGGAGAGCAACGCGCTTCGTTACAGGATCATTTAGTAATCGCGCAAGCGTTACGGAGATGATAGATAAACTCCATTGGAAGGCTCTGCAGGAGAGACGCTCAGTAGCTCGGTACGGGCTTTTGTTGAAGTTTCGAGAACATACCTTCGACGAACAGTCAAGCAGTATATTGCTAGCTCCTACGTATAAGTCGCGAAGAGAGCACGAGGATAAAATCAGAGAGATTAGAGCCCACACAGAAGCATACCGACAATCCTTCTTTCCACGAACAATACGAGACTGGAATAGAAGGGAGAACCGGCAGAGGTACTCAAGGTACCCTCCGCCACGCACCGTCAGGTGGCTTGCGGAGTATGGATGTAGATGTAGATGTAGAAAGTAATTTACAGCATTGCATAAAAAGTAGCGAGAAACCATGAGTACATTTCCGACAAACGTTGTTCAATAATAAAAGAAAATCTGACGTGACGGAGTAAAATGTTTTCCAGATTTGAAATAGGAACGGAAAAGTGTGCAACGAAAAATAAAAAATCATGTCAGTTATGTACGGTTTACTTGACAGTGTAATATTTCTCTGAACTTTCTTTACCGGTTTCACGGGTGCTGTCGGACAGCACGGACTGCGGTGTTCGCTGTGCGAACCCTCGGCCTCGCACCATTCCTCATCTCCTGGAAGAACTCCAGACAGCCTGGCTGGCCCACCTGCACCGAGATGGTCGAGATGTGTGTGTGTGTGTGTGTGTGTGTGTGTGTGTGTGTGTGTTCCGTACACGGTGGATACTCTTCAGACTGCATGCGAGCAGGTGACCGTAATAACGTTACTCAACACTACACAGCCACAAAACTAGCGCCTCGGGAGCTCCGCAGAGCGTCTTGCGGTCCGCGAGCAGGTGTGGTGAAGGAACTGGCACGGCAAGCAGTTGTTAGGGGCGCAGGAGGATTGGTTCCGCATGTTCTGCAGACGGCCAGGTGTGCTTCGCGCCGCGGGGGACCATTACCCGCGCCATAATGAAGGAGCCCTCGCCAAAGAGAAGGGCCGGCGTTTAATTCCCTCGCGCAGTTGGCCGCAGAGGCGTAGTGCAAGAGTACGCCAAGTGCTTAGAGGCTTAGAGGAAAGGGAAGAAATAACGACCCTCGGAGCACTCTGTAACGGGATGTGAAGCGTATAACGCCAGGTGTAATGGGAGGGGGGGGGGGGGGCACTTTGATGCACACAGTACATTAGGATCTTACAGGAGGCACTTACTCTGATGTGAAAAGTTCCCCGTACACACTCTGCTCTTGAATCTTACGACAGCTAATAAGATCTTTCTAGTTTTGTCTCTGATCCTACTTATACGATGTTGATTCAAATTTTATTTATTTATTATTATGCAGATGAGACCCGCCAGGGTAGCCGAGAGCGGTAACGCGCTGCCTCCTGGACTCGGGTGGGCCCGCCGGCCCCGGATCGAATCCGCCCGGCGGATTGGGTCCATGTGCCGGCCAGCCTGGATGTGGTTTTTAGGCGGTTTTCCACATCCCGCTAGGTGGATACCGGGCTGCTCCCCATGTTCTACATCTACATCTACATTTATACTCCGCAAGCCACCCAACGGTGTGTGGCGGAGGGCACTCTACGTGCCACTGTCATTACCTCCCTTTCCTGTTCCAGTCGCGTATGGTTCGCGGGAAGAACGACTGTCTGAAAGCCTCTGTGCGCGCTCTAATCTCTCTAATTTTACATTCGTGATCTCCTCGGGAGGTATAAGTAGGGGGAAGCAATATATTCGATACCTCATCCAGAAACGCACCCTCTCGAAACCTGGCGAGCAAGCTACACCGCGATGCAGAGCGCCTCTCTTGCAGAGTCTGCCACTTGAGTTTGTTAAACATCTCCGTAACGCTATCACGGTTACCAAATAACCCTGTGACGAAACGCGCCGCTCTTCTTTGGATCTTCTCTATCTCCTCCGTCAACCCGATCTGGTATGGATCCCACACTGATGCGCAATACTCAAGTGTAGGTCGAACGAGTATTTTGTAAGCCACCTCCTTTGTTGATGGACTACATTTTCTAAGGACTCTCCCAATGAATCTCAACCTGGTACCCGCCTTACCAACAATTAATTTTATATGATCATTCCACTTCAAATCGTTCCGCATGCATACTCCCAGATATTTTACAGAAGTAACTGCTACCAGTGTTTGTTCTGCTATCATATAATCATACAATAAAGGATCCTTCTTTCTGTGTATTCGCAATACATTACATTTGTCTATGTTAAGGGTTAGTTGCCACTCCATGCACCAAGTGCCTATCCGCTGCAGATCTTCCTGCATTTTGCTGCAGTTTTTTAATGCTGCACCTTATCTGTATATTACAGCATCATCCGCGAAAAGCCGCATGGAACTTCCGACACTATCTACTAGGTCATTTATATATATTGTGAAAAGCAATGGTCCCATAACACTCCCCTGTGGCACGCCAGAGGTTACTTTAACGTCTGTAGACGTCTCTCCGTTGATAACAACATGCTGTGTTCTGTTTGTTAAAAACTCTTCAATCCAGCTACACAGCTGGTCTGATATTCCGTAGGCTCTTACTTTGTTTATCAGGCGACAGTGCGGAACTGTATCAAACGCCTTCCGGAAGTCAAGGAAAATAGCATCTACCTGGGAGCCTGTATCTAATATTTTCTGGGTCTCATGAACAAATAAAGCGAGTTGGGTCTCACACGATCGCTGTTTCCGGAATCCATGTTGTTTCCTACATAGTAGATTCTGGGTTTCCAAAAACGACATCATACTCGAGCAAAAAACATGTTCTAAAATTCTACAACAGATCGACGTCAGAGATATAGGTCTATAGTTTTGCGCATCTGCTCGACGGCCCTTCTTGAAGACTGGGACTACCTGTGCTATTTTCCAATCATTTGGAACCTTCCGTTCCTCTAGATACTTGCGGTACACGGCTGTTAGAAGGGGGGCAAGTTCTTTCGCGTACTCTGTGTAGAATCGAATTTGTATCCCGTCAGGTCCAGTGGACTTTCCTCTGTTGAGTGATTCCAGTTGCTTTTCTATTCTATTCCTCAGTTACACGGCTCGCAGATATCTGAACACATTCGCACTATTCCATGGATTACATTCGACGCAGCCAGTTGGAGTACACTAATTCCGTCCCGGGGGGTACAGGGTGGCGGCAGGAAGGGCATCCGGCCACACCTTAACCATTAACGTGCCAAATCCGATTAACGATGGCTGACCCTGCGTCACTGCGGGACAAGGCTCCAGCGACAGATAGGTAGATAGAATTATTATGCAGATGAGATAATCGAGAAAAATTACATGTATTTCATTTTTCGATATAGCCCCCATGACGTGCAATGCTCGCATTCCACCGCTTCGTAGTGCACGGATATCTGCTGTGAATGCACCCATTCGGCGACCGCGGTTTGCACCTCTACATCGCTTCTGAAATGTTTGCCTTCCAGCGCTTCTATGAACTGTCCGAACACATGAAAGCCAGTCGGGGCGAATAATGTGGCTGTTCGATACGTTCAGATTTCATACAACGTGTTGATACGGTTGAACAGGTAGTATGGAGAAGAGCACTGCCGTGTTACAGTGAAACACCAGCACTCACAAGTCTTCGGCGTTTAATCCTGACAGCAGGCCGTGCTGAAAAATAATGCCTCCGAATTTTTCAAGTGAAAACTCTTAAATTTTATAAAATAAAACAGACTTTACTAACTTTCTACAGTAAATGAAAAGCACCAGTTTGCTTTTGTTCTACATTATTGTAGAACAAAAACAAACTGGTGCTTTTCATTTATTGTAATGTTGTTCTACCAAGAACAGACGGAAGATTCTGTTAATATAACTTTCTACAGCTTTATTCTTAGAGCGCATCATTGTATGGTAGCGAAACATGGACTGTGGGAAAACCGGAACAAAAGAGAATCTAAGCACTTGGGATCGAACCTAAAGGCCGTAAATTCAGCTAAATACCCTGGAAATACAGTTACAAACAACTTAAATTGGAAAGAAAACACAGAAAACGTCTTGGGGACGGCGAACAAAAGACTGCGATTTGTTGCAGAACACTTCGAAGATGCAACAGGTCTAATATAGAGAGAGCCTGCACTACTTCAGTACGTCCTCTTTTGGAGTACTGCTGCGCGGTTTGGGATCCTTACCAAATAGGATTAACGGAGTACATCGAGAAAGTTCAAAGAAGAGTAGCACGCTTCGTATTCTCCCAAAATGGGGGGTGGGGGCGTGGAGAGTGTCACTGATATGATACAGGATTTGGGGTGGACATCATTGACAGAAAGGAGTTTCTCGTTGTGGCGGGATCTTCTCACGAAATTTCAATCACCAAGTTTCTCCTCCGAATGCGAAAATATTTTCTTGACCCTGACCTACACAGGGAGAAACGATCATCATAATAAACTTGGAGAAATCAGAGCTCGCACGGAAAGATGCAGGTGTTCGTTTTTTCGGCGTGCTTTTCGAAATTGGAATAATAGAGAATTATTGTGAAGGTGGTTCGATGAACCCTCTGTCAGGCACTTAAGTGTGATTGGCAGATTTTCAAGTCGATGTAGATGTAGATGTGATGTTACTGAAGAATGTTGAAAATAAGGTGGACTGATAAGGTAAGGAATAAGGAGGTTCTCCACAGGATCGGTGAAGAAAAGAATATGTGGAAAACGCCGACAAGAAGGGGCAAGGTGATAAAGCATCTATTAAGACATCGGGACATACCTTCCATGGAACTGGAGGGAGCAGTTAAGGGTGAAAACTGTAGAGGAAGGAAAATATTGGAACACATCCAGCAAATAATTGAGGACATCGGTATCGGGTGATCTTTGAGATGGTAAGATTGGCGCAGGAAAGAAATCCGTGGCTGTTCGCATCAAACCAGTTAGAAGACTGACGGAAAGAAAAGTTTGTCTCCATATTTATTTCTCAACATTGTCGCCCTGGCGACCAACACATTTCTCTCAACGAGAGACCAGTTGGTTTATACTGTCACTGTAGAATTGTGGGACTATGTTGACGGAGCCATAACCTCACTTCTGCGTGCACCGCCGTATCAATATGTCCTCGAAAGCGTTCTTTGAGTTTTGGAAACGGATGAAAAAAGTATGCGGCAAAGTCGGGACTATGTGGAGGATCCGAAAGCCCATATCGATGATGTTTCCTTGAATGGTTCGCACGCTGACACTTGTTGATGGCCCAGCATTGAAATCTGCAGCAATATGCGGAAGGGATGTACTTGTGTCACGCTGTACGGTTCTCTTGAGCTGTCGTTGGTCCCGTTCTTGCAGAATCTTTTTTCCCACGCCGCAGCGATGTCGGAGATTTGATGTGTTACCAGGTTCCTGACATTCACGGTACACCCGTGAAATGTTCTTCCGTAAAATCCCCACCTCACCGCTTCCTCGGAGATTCTGTGTCCCATCGCTCGTGCGCCGACTGTAACACCACGTTCTAACTCACTTAAATCTTGGTAATATGCCATTGTACCAGCAGTGACCGATCTAAGAACTACGCCAGACACTTGCTGTCTTACACAGATGTTGCCGACCGCAGCGCCGTATTGTGCCTGTTTACATATCGCTGTATTTGAATAGTAATGCCTAAACCAATTTCTTTGGCGCGTCAGTGTAAATTAATGAAGTATTGACAATGAAGTTTTTGAAACTTCCTGGCAGATTAAAACTGTGTGCCCGACCGAGACTCGAACTCGGGACCTTTGCCTTTCGCGGACAAGTGCTCTACCAACTGAGCTACCGAAGCACGACTCACGCCCGGTACTCACAGCTTTACTTCTGCCAGTACCTCGTCTCCTACCTTCCAAACTTTACAGAAGCTCTCCTGCGAACCTTGCAGAACTAGGACTCCTGAAAGAAAGGATATTGCGGAGACATGGCTTAGCCACAGCCTGGGGGATGTTTCCAGAATGAGATTTTCACTCTGCAGCGGAGTGTGCGCTGATATGAAACTTCCTGGCAGATTAAAACTGTGTGCCCGACCGAGACTCGAACTCGGGAGCTTTGCCTTTCGCGGACAAGTGCTCTACCAACTGAGCTACCGAAGCACGACTCACGCCCGGTACTCACAGCTTTACTTGTGCCAGTGCCTCGTCTCGTACATTCCAAACTTTACAGAAGCTCTCCTGCGAACCTTGCAGAACTAGCACTCCTGAAAGAAAGGATATTGCGGAGACATGGCTTAGCCACAGCCTGGGGGATGTTTCCAGAATGAGATTTTCACTCTGCAGCGGAGTGTGCGCTGATATGAAACTTCCTGGCAGATTAAAACTGTGTGCCCGACCGAGACTCGAACTCGGGACCTTTGCCTTTCGCGGACAAGTGCTCTACCAACTGTAAAGTTTGGAAGGTAGGAGACGAGGTACTGGCAGAAGTAAAGCTGTGAGTACCGGGCGTGAGTCGTGCTTCGGTAGCTCAGTTGGTAGAGCACTTGTCCGCGAAAGGCAAAGGTCCCGAGTTCGAGTCTCGGTCGAGCACACAGTTTTAATCTGCCAGGAAGTTTCATATCAGCGCACACTCCGCTGCAGAGTGAAAATCTCATTCTGGAAATCAAGTTTTTGTTTTCCATCGAAGGCGTTAGATAGAGAACCTGCAACTGGGGCTGGGTTACCTTTTTCGCAGTACTGTTGGGTGTAAAAGAAGCTACAGTACTTAGCGACCCTCCTCCGTCAGTCACATATCAGACGGTGCAAGACGCGCCGTAAGCTGTGTTCTGGCGCGGGCTCGGCCAGGGCGGTGACTTTCACTGTGTAACAGTACCGGCTGGGGAGAGAGGAGAGCGGTCGGCGGCTCCTGCGGAAGACCTGGAGCTCACAATGACTCCGCAGGGCGCCTGCGACCATGAGAAAGACGGCCCCCGCAACGGGATATGCGCAGACAGGGGCCGCTGCGGCGTTTAAGCAGAGCCCGGCTGCTGCGAGCTAAACGAAGGAGGCGCCTCAGAGGATGGCCGCCAAAGCCGGCGTCGCGTTGCTCTTGGCATTTTCGGCAACGGAGCCGGCACGAGAACCACTGCCGAGTGTTGATAATCCACAGAGTCTAAACACCTAAGGGCACAACACTCCGGCTGCGACGGAAGGTGGAGGATACGCCAAGTGTTCGGTTTGGAGTTAGCGGGGGATTAGTGACATGAGAGGCCATTCTGGCTCTGACGCTTCATACCAGGAAGTACACTCCTGGAAATTGAAATAAGAACACCGTGAATTCATTGTCCCAGGAAGGGGAAACTTTATTGACACATTCCTGGGGTCAGATACATCACATGATCACACTGACAGAACCACAGGCACATAGACACAGGCAACAGAGCATGCACAATGTCGGCACTAGTACAGTGTATATCCACCTTTCGCAGCAATGCAGGCTGCTATTCTCCCATGGAGACGCTCGTAGAGATGCTGGATGTAGTCCTGTGGAACGGCTTGCCATGCCATTTCCACCTGGCGCCTCAGTTGGACCAGCGTTCGTGCTGGACGTGCAGACCGCGTGAGACGACGCTTCATCCAGTCCCAAACATGCTCAATGGGGGACAGATCCGGAGATCTTGCTGGCCAGGGTAGTTGACTTACACCTTCTAGAGCACGTTGGGTGGCACGGGATACATGCGGACGTGCATTGTCCTGTTGGAACAGCAAGTTCCCTTGCCGGTCTAGGAATGGTAGAACGATGGGTTCGATGACGGTTTGGATGTACCGTGCACTATTCAGTGTCCCCTCGACGATCACCAGTGGTGTACGGCCAGTGTAGGACATCGCTCCCCACACCATGATGCCGGGTGTTGGCCCTGTGTGCCTCGGTCGTATGCAGTCCTGATTGTGGCGCTCACCTGCACGGCGCCAAACACGCATACGACCATCATTGGCACCAAGGCAGAAGCGACTCTCATCGCTGAAGACGACACGTCTCCATTCGTCCCTCCATTCACGTCTGTCGCGGCACCACTGGAGGCGGGCTGCACGATGTTGGGGCGTGAGCGGAAGACGGCCTAACGGTGTGCGGGACCGTAGCCCAGCTTCATGGAGACGGTTGCGAATGGTCCTCGCCGATACCCCAGGAGCAACAGTGTCCCTAATTTGCTGGGAAGTGGCGGTGCGGTCCCCTACGGCACTGCGTAGGATCCTACGGTCTTGGCGTGCATCCGTGCGTCGCTGCGGTCCGATCCCAGGTCGACGGGCACGTGCACCTTCCGCCGACCACTGGCGACAACATCGATGTACTGTGGAGACCTCACGCCCCACGTGTTGAGCAATTCGGCGGTACGTCCACCCGGCCTCCCGCATGCCCACAATACGCCCTCGCTCAAAGTCCGTCAACTGCACATACGGTTCACGTCCACGCTGTCGCGGCATGCTACCAGTGTTAAAGACTGCGTTGGAGCTCCGTATGCCACGGCAAACTGGCTGACACTGACGGCGGCGGTGCACAAATGCTGCGCAGCTAGCGCCATTCGACGGCCAACACCGCGGTTCCTGGTGTGTCCGCTGTGCCGTGCGTGTGATCATTGCTTGTACAGCCCTCTCGCAGTGTCCGGAGCAAGTATGGGTGTCAATGTGTTCTTTTTTCCATTTCCAGGAGTGTAGATAGAGAAAAGTAAATCAAGACACACAGGAATTAAAGACATTAGTGCCAGTGGGTATTGACTTATATCAATGTGGCAAGTTGAAAGTTTGTGCCAGACCGTATTTGGAACTGGAATTCCCTGCTTACTAGGCAGATGCACTGAGCACTTCGCCATCTGGACACAGTGGTCACCATAGCCGCATAGGCTACCCTAGCACGCTTCCTGTCAAGACCCCAATTCTCAACTTACACAACACGCTACTGATGTACTGCCTCATTACTTGCAGCATATCGCCAATTCCCATTGTGATTCCTGCGTTCAGATGGCGCAATGGTCGGTGCGGAAGATCTGTGTGCGAATCCCAGTCCACCACCAATTTTCAGCTTGCCTCATTGATAAAGAACAATGCTCACTAGCAGCGAATTTAATACCTTTGTGTCTTGATTCACAGCGGCTGCAGAGCCAACATGGTATCTGTCCGAAAGAACAGGCACCACGTACCAAATAAGCCAAATTATTTTGCCTTTGTAGAAATGGAGAAGGCATTTGATAATCCTGCACAGAACGAAGATCAGCATCGGTTGTAATGTCATTTGTCTTTTTCGTTGCATTGCAGTTGTAAATTTCAACTGACAGTGCAGCTATCAGCAGTGCGCTGTAAGTAGTCGAGTAGACTACTGTTGACAGCTCCGCTGTCAGTTGAAATCTAGGTCTCCAATGCAATGAAAAAAACAAATGACATTACCACTCATGCTGACCTTCTTTCTGTCCTGGATTACATCACGGTCGCGGGGCACAAACATTCTCATGGAATCGAACATGATGCCATTGATAATGTTATCTGGCAAGAGATATTCAGAATGCTGAAGGCGGCAAGTCTAAAGTACAGAGAAACGGAGGTGATAACTCAGCTTCTATAAGAACGAAATGGCTGCGATTATGAATTTTCATCAGGAACAAGAAGCAAAAATTAGAAAAGGTGCCGGCCGTTGTGGCCGAGCGGTTCTAGGCGCCTCAGTCTGGAACCGCGAGACCTCTACGATCGCAGGTTCGAATCCTGCCTCGGGCATGGATGTGTGTGATGTCCTTAGGTTAGTTAGGTTTAAGTAGTTCTAAGTTCTAGGGGACTGATGACCTCAGATGATAAGTCCCATAGTGCTCAGAGCCATACTTAGAAAAGGTATGAGACAAGGATGTGCTCGTGTTATATTCAGTGCTCAAACCCACGAATCTACAGACCAGATTTGCCGCCGAAAATATCACTGAAGTGACAACTGTCACACAGTCGTATTGATAAAATATCAAAAGCAATAAAACTGATCCTCGATACATAAGAAACCAATTTCGTAACTGATGCTACATCAGGAGCATAACCATCTGAACCCCAAATGTCATAATCTTTAATAGCTGTCATTCTTCGACGCTGAGGTACTGACATCCATTCTGCGCGTGAGAAAGAGCACACGTACGGAACTAGTTGTATCGGACGAAGTAGCTTGTCAACTAGCTGGTAGTGTTGATTAAAATACCTGTTTAAAACAGGACAGGCCGGTCGGTGTGCCCGGAGCGGTTCTAGCCTCTTCAGTCTGGAACCGCGCGACCGCTACGGTCGTAGGTTCGAATCCTGCCTCGGGCATGGATGTGTGTGATGTCCTTAGGTTAGTTAGGTTTAAGTAGTTCTACGTTCTAGGGGACTGGTGACCTCAGATGATAAGTCCCATAGCGCTCAGAGCCATTTGAACCATTTTAAAACAGGACATTGAGAAAGTTCAAACGAAAGCAGCTCGTTTTAAGCGAGTTGGGTTGGCAGTCAATATCGTTGGAACCAGAAAGAGAGAGGGTTTGCTCTTGTGTAATTATCATGAGCACATCGGTACGCTCCCATTTCTCTGAAAAACCGCTGTGCCCGCAAAAATCTCATTGAAGATATTTTGTTCTGGAGCGCACTTGCCGCTTTCATACCAAAATTCCAGGCAGCAGAGTTTATGTTGAATTTATTTGCAACTGATTTTGAAGCGTTTTGTGGCTTTATCTTCAGGCACCTAGGGAAAGATGTTGGAATGAAATACTTCGGCAAGGACATCTTGTTGATGAACCACAACATCCTTCCGTCTACGTTCTACGTTAGGGGTTGCTATAGCAAAGCATACTCCGGTCTGCGTCGGAGAATACTGAGGTACAGCAGCAAAGATTACTTGCGGATGTATTTCGTTTCAATAATTTTCCGTAAGTGTCTGCAGCTGAAGCCATAAAAACGCTCTGAAACCTATTGCTCATAAGGAAACCATTAAACACAGCATAGCGGAAAAGTAGTATGAATGAAACAAGTATGCCTCAAATGGCTCTGAGCACTATGGGACTTAACTTCTGAGGTCATCAGTCCCCTATATTCATCGATATGATGATCAACTGTGGTCCTGAGAAGGACCAAGACGATGTTTCTGGTGTGAAAGGATCAGCCGCCAGAGAAACCTGCCTGCCTGGAATAGCGCCACCATGGGTACGCACAACAGTGCCTGCCAACAAGGAGAGACTGAAAGTGGAACAGTACCCTTCCACTGCACGGACATAATCCACCACAGCAACGGCTGAGATCGCGAAAGAGCTTCCTCAGAACATCCGAGAAGCTCACCATTTCACCAGAGGAGGCAAGGCTGAGGTTATGGAAGAAGTCGACGCCTCACCTGCAGACGCCAGAAGCTGAAGAACTACCACCTGGACACAACGAGGGCTGGCTGGTGTGGAAATCTGTAAACAGATTACGATCAGGAGTTGGACGACAACCTGAAGAGATGGGGCTTCATAACGGAAGATACGTGCTGTGATTGTGGACAAGAACAAACCACAAGCCACATGCTCCAGTGCCTCTTGTGCCCTACATCCTGCACGAAGTCTGATTTCCTGCACTCGAAGCACCTTGGAGGTTGCAAAGTACTGGGCACATGTCATATAAATACAATCTGTATATATATCCCAAAGAAAGCAGGTGTTGACACATGTGAAAATTACCGAACTATCAGTTTAATAAGTCACAGCTGCAAAATACTAACACGAATTCTTTACAGACGAATGGAAAAACTGGCAGAAGCCGACCTCGGTAAAGATCAGTTTGGATTTCGTAGAAATATTGGAACACGTGAGGCAATACAGACCTTACGACTTATCTTAGAAGAAAGATTAAGGAAAGGCAAACCTGCGTTTCTAGCATTTGTAGACTTAGAGAAAGCTTTTGACGATGTTGAATGGAATACTCTCTTTCAAATTCTAAAGGTGGCAGGGGTAAAATACAGGGAGCGAAAGGCTATTTACAATTTGTACAGAAACCAGATGGCAGTTATAAGAGTCGAGGGGCATGAAAGGGAAGCAGTGGTTGGGGAGGGAGTGAGACAGGGTTGTAGCCTCTCCTCAATGTTATTCAATCTGAATATTGAGCAAGCAGTAAAGGAAACAAAAGAAAAATTTGGAGTAGGTATCAAAATCCATGGAGAAGAAATAAAAACTTTGAGGATCGCCGATGACATTGTAATTCTGTCAGAGACAGCAAAGGACTTGGAAGAGCAGTTGAACGGAATGGACAGTGTCTTGAAAGGAGGATATAAGATGAACATCAAGAAAAGCAAAACGACGATAATGGAATGTAGTCGATTTAAGTCGGGTGATGCTGAGAGAATTAGATTAGGAAATGAGACACTTAAAGTAGTAAAGGAGTTTTGCTGTTTGGGGAGCAAAATAACTGACGATGGTCGAAGTAGAGAGGATATAAAATGCAGAATGGCAATGGCAAGGAAAGGGTTTCTGAAGAAGAGACATGTGTTAACATCGAGTATAGATTTAAGTGTGAGGAAGTCGTTTCTGAAAGTATTTGTATGGGGTGTAGCCTTGTATGGAAGTGAAACATGGACGATAACTAGTTTGGACAAGAAGAGAATAGAAGCTTTCGAAATGTGGTGCTATAGAAGAGTGCTGAAGATTAGATGGGTAGATCACATAACTAATGAGGAGGTATTGAATAGAACTTGACTAGAAAAAGGGATTGGTTGGTAGGACATGTTCTGAGGCATCAAGGGATGACCGATTTAGTATTGGAGTGCAGTGTGGAGGGTAAAAATCGTAGAGGGAAACCAAGAGATGAATACACTAAGCAGATTCAGAAGGATGTAGGTTGCAGTAGGAACTGGGAGATGAAGAAAACTTTCACAGGATAGGGTAGCATGGAGAGCTGCATCAAACCAGTCTCAGGACTGAAGACCACACACACACACACACACACACACACACATACTGTAAATTTGTATGTTTCTGACTCGAGAGTAATCAGTCCCGTTAGAACTTAGAACTACTTAAACCTAACTAACCCAAGGACATCACAAGCATCTATGCCAGAGGCAGGATTCGAACCTGCGAACTCAGCGGTAGCGCGGTTCCCGACTGTAGCGCCTAGAACCGCTCGGCCATCCCGTCCGGCGCAAGAATGCCTCAAAACAAATTAATTTACAGCCGATGTTCCCATCACCCATAGTCAAGGAAACGGCAAGATCACTGAAGATACTTTCGAGATCGGCGATCGCCGGTGGCTGCAAGCTTTTCAGCAACTCGTTTGTAAGCCGGAGCCGGCAGCGGAGTGACGGCAGGTTGAGTCGCAGGGCAGGTTCCGAGCGAGCGGGATTGGCGCTCCAGTTGGCCATTAATCAGAGGAGGCGTGGCCAGCGGGCGCCGTGGCCATGGCGGGAAGGCGACCAGCAATTACCGGCGGCTGGACTGGTCCGGGACGCGGCGGCCGGTGTCACGCCGGGTCGTGACTGGGACTCGATCCAGTCACCCACTTACAGTTCGCTTTCGCTGCCCGCCAGCGGTAAGAGGATGCGCCAAGCAGCGGCCGAATACTGCGACCACACTTTCCACGTCGTTTGCTTCTCTACAAAGTATACTGGTTGTTCGACAACTATCAGTACAAACGAAAGTCGAGAGGACGATTAAAGAAGTAAATAATCCTAACAAACGTGGATCCAGAAAGCGATGGTTTCCCCAATACAATATATGCACACGTGCAGCAGTCACGCCAATGTTATAGCAGTGTTAATGTCTAAAACTACCTTGTGGTGAAAGGGTTCGTATGAGGTACATGGGTGGTGAAGCACCGGCACACCTTAATATAACTCTTTATACTCATGAAGTAATAAGTGCTATCGACAGGGGATGTTAAATTGATTCCATATTTTTAGATTTCCAGAAGCCTTTCGACACCGTTCCTCGCAAGCGTCTCCTAATCAAACAGCATCACTACGGATTATCGCCTCAGTAGTGCGACTGGATTCCTGCTTTCCTGTCAGAAAGGTCGCAGTTCGTAGTAATAGACGGAAAGTCATCGAGTAAAACAGAAGTCATATCTGGCGTTCCCCAAGGAAGTGTTACAGATTCAAATGGCTCTGAGCACTATGGGACTTAACATCTGAGGTCATCAGTCCCCTAGATCTTATAACTACTTAAACCTAACTAACCTAAAGACACCACACACATCCATGTCCGAGGCAGGATTCGAACCTGCGACCGTAGCAGTCGCGCGGTTCCGGACTGAAGCGCCTAGAACCGCTCGACCACCGCGGCCGGCGGAAGTTTTACAGGTCCTCTATTGTTCCTGATCTATATCAACGACATAGGGGACAATCTGAGTAGCCGTCTTCGATTGTTTGCAGATGATGCTGTCATTTACCGTCTTGTAAAGTCATCAGATGATCAAAACGACTTGCAAAATGATTTAGATAAGATATCTGTATGGTGCGATAAGTGGCAATTGACCCCGAATAAGGAAAAGTGTGAAGTTATTCACATGAGTACTAAAAGAAATCCGCTAAATTTCGATTACGCGATAAGTCACACAAATCTGAAGGCTCTAAATTCAAATAAATACTTAGGGATTACAATTACAAATAACCTAAATTGGAACGATCACATAGATAATATTGCGGGTAGAACAAACCAAAGACTGCGATTCATTAGGAGGAACACTTAGAAGGTGCAACAGGTCTACTAAAGAGACTGCTTACACCACGCTTGTCCGCCCTATTCTGGAGTATTGCTGTGCGGTGTCGGATCCGCATCAGGTGGGACTGACGGATGACATCGAAAAAGTACAAAGAAGGGCAGCTCGTTTTGTATTATCGTGAAATAGGGGAGATAGTGTCACAGACATGATACGTGAATTGGACAACAAAGGCGTTTTTCGTTGCGACGGGTTCTTTTCATGAAATTTCAATCACCAGTTTTGTCCTCCGATTGCGAAAACATTCTGTTGGCACCCACGTACATATGGAGAAATGATCATCACGGTGAAATAAGAGAAATAAGGGCTCGCACAGAAAAATTTTGAAAGGGTACAGTACCGCCCGACATTGAAAATAGGTACAACATTCTTCGTTATTCTTGTCAGAACAACATATTTTTTGTAATAATAACTCAATTTCACTTAACACACCGAAGCCGGATACCAGTGTAGGAAAGAATGACAATTTATTTATTTAATTGATCACATGTGCACTCCCACAAAATAAATCCCTACATCCAATTTGGTGAGATCTGCGAAATGAATGAATGTATGGTCGTCTGCTAACCAGAGATAGTGAATGTGAATATATGATCATCTTTGAGACGGTCCTTTGGTCACCTTTGGTGGAACCAAAGAGATGAAATTTACCTGAGCTTTGAGCGCCTGAAATGTGGCTGACCAATGGGTAGCATGGTCTTCCCCTACCTCGACGGAGGTGCGAGATGACCTGAAGAACGGCCATGTTTCAGCACTCTGCCGCTGGATCTAGTGTAGGTAAGACCTGTCTTAGGCGTGCTCCGTAAGGACAAAAGAGTGGAGAGAATGGTATGCATGTGAAATACTTAAGAGTAGTTTGGAATAATAATTTCTCTATTTCAGGAACTTTTGTGGGGAGAATTAAATGTCAGGCAGGTAATATTAAGGGGATCGTAGTAATCTTCGGAAGTGACCAACGGTCACAATGAAACCACATGTAGCAATAAGTTGAAATACTTCCGAGTGCATAAGTTAAGCTGAATTACTGGCCTGTGTACTATAATTTGGAAATATTTAAGAAATGGCGTGTGCAGGACTTGAAATTAGAGACGAGTACTTGCACGTGGTGAGTACTGTGTGAGTCTCAATCTGTGTAAAGGATAAACAGAAGTACTCGTCCATGGTATCAGTTGAGGATTCGCGTGTGTGATGAATATGTTCTTAATATTACTTTGCGTGTTATGTTTCCGTGTGTCGATTCAAACTATAATACTCTGAGAGTGAAGCAAGGTGAGTCAGCCGTCTATCCAGCAACGCCACTTGGCTTGCATTGCACAGGAAGACGTGCATATATCCTCCAGAGTTCATAGTAGGAAAGAAAAGTTACGAAGTGGGGCAGTGTCGTGTGAAACTGGGATGAATACTAATTGAAGTGGGAAAGCTGAAAGTGATGTGATTATAACGTTGTGACTATTCCTTGTGTTGTAATCCATGTTGTCAGTGTGGTGTATTTCATGTAATTTAAGTATGTGTGGTTTGAATGGGAGAGTAGCAAGATAGGTACAGAGGCAGTGGATTATGCATGTTCCTTTTGTACCGCTCGGTCTGGAGGAAATTTTCTATGATGGGTGTGAGAGTCGAAGTGTGAGATATAGAAAAAGATCCACAATCCTATCCAGAAAGTGCACTGTAGTGTTAGATAATTACCGGACCATAAGATAGAGAATCACCAATGTAAAGCCATGCCCTCTGGGCGGAGTTTCTCATGTGTAATTGTTGTAAAAATGTAATGGTGTGTTTAGGTTATAGAATTTATCGGAATAAAAAAGATAGTTAAAAGAAAAAGATTGGTGGCCTTTTCCTTCGAATAGTATGTTGTCGTGATATCCAGAATTTATAATGTGTGCGCCATTCATATTCAGTGCGATGGCCACGTGTTGATCAAAGCCGTTGGGTAAGAAAGAAAATGTGGTATTGCCAGTGCGTAGTGAACAGTCAGAGTTGTGTAAATTACTAATGGTCAGATGTGCGTTATCCGTTGTGTAATATTCAAACAGGAGAATAATTTGTAACTTAATTGTGAGTACTAGAGCTCACGTTACTTGATAAAAAAGAATGAATCCACTTGCTTGGCAAACCACTCATCTTGCAGGCCTGACTGTTTGATGCCACAGTATGAGCAAGGCATGTGGGTGCCTCTCAATTTAAGTGCTCGTTTTTTTCACGCGCCGTTCGAGAGTGGAACGGTAGAGAGGCAGCTTGAAGGTGGTTCATTGAACCCTCTGCCAGCCACTTTATTATGAATAGCAGAGTAATCACGTAGATGTAGATGTACCTAGAATCTTCGACAACAAGTGCTTTGGTCGTGGCTCGCCAATACCATGGGTTCCAAGATCCCCTGACTTGCATCCACTGTGGCTTTTGTATGGGTGTATTCCAGCCCTATTATGGTGTCTATGCACTTCGGAAATGAGTTGTGGGTAGCTGCCAGTCCATTCAGAACACGCTTAGGATTCTTGAACATGTACAAGCATCGACAACGAAACGTGCTGAAGCCTGCCTTCACATAAAAGGTGGCCATGTGGAACACCTGCTGTAAAATTTTTTGTCCTCTAGTGCATATCTGAAATTTGGATCCGCTAGGATTCTATTATAATGTGTTCATGTAGTCATTCACAATACACTGAGGTGAAAAAAGTTACGGAATACTTACTAATATCGTGTAGGACCTCTTTTTGCCCGCCGTAGTGTATTAACTGCATGGGAGATGGACTCAACAAGTCGTTGGAAGCCACCCGCTGAAATATTGCGCCAATGCTGCCCCTATAGCAGTGCGTAACTGAGAAAGTGTTGCTACTGGAGGATTTTGTGCTCGAACTGACCTCTCGATTACGTCCCTTATATGTTCGAAGGGATCCATTTCCGGCGATATGGGTGGCCAAATCATTAGCTCGAACTGTCCAGAATTCTCTTCAAACGAATCGCGAACAATTGTCGCCCCGTGAGATGGTGCATTGTCAGCCATAAATATTCCATTGTTGTTTGGGAAAGTTAAGTCCATGGACGGTTACAAATGGTCTCCAAGTCGCCGAACATAACCGTTTCCAGGCAGTGATCAATTCAGTTGGACCACAGGACCAAGTCCATTCCATTTCAATACAGCCCACACCACTATGGAGCCATCACCATCCAGCTCAGTGACTTGTAGACAACTTGGGACAATGGCCTCGTGGGTTCTGCGCCACACTTGAACCCTACTATTACCAACTGAAACCGGGACTAACCTGACCAGGCCATGGTTGTACTGTTGTCTAGGGTCCAGCCGAGACGGTCACGAACCGAGGAGAGGCGCTCCAGGCGAGGTCGTGCTGTTAGCAGAGGCACTCGCGTCGGTCATCTGATGCACTGTCGTAACGGGCACGTTTCTCGTACATCCAACGTTGATTTCTGTGGTTATTTCATGCAGAGTTGCTTCTCTGTTAGCACTGACACCTCAGCACAAACGTTGCTGCTCTCGGTCGTTACGCTAAGGTCGTCGGCCAGTGCGTTGTTCCGTAGTTAGAGTTAATGCCTTAAGTTTGGTATTTTCGGTAGACTCGTCACACTGTGGATGTCGAAACATTGAGTTCCCTAAATATTTCCGAAATGGAATGTCCCATGCGTTTAGCTGCAACTACCACTCCGGTTTCAAGTCTCTTAATTACCGCCGTGCGACCATAATCAGGTCGGAAACCTGTTCACATGAATAACCTGAGTACAAACGACAGCTTCGCCAATGGACTGCCCTTTTATACCTCGTGCAGTTCGATACTGCTCTCATCTGTGCATGAACATGTCGCTATTTCATGACTTTTGTCACTTTAGTGTCTTTCAGAACGTGTTGATGAATCATGCGCTCAGTACTGTTGCTTCGAATTAGTTCGCGCCTGCTGATAGGCAACCCAATGAACAAAGTTCAAAACGTGCTGCCGCGCAACTTTCCAGGCAGTTATGCCAGCGACTTCTACGCATTGCATACTGGTAGTGACGTTCACCGCGTCACAGACATAGAACTTGGTGAGGACCTGTGAAAGATTACCGTCAAATCTCCTTGCCTAGGGACGCCAGATGAAAGCTGATGTCATCAAGCCCTGAATGAAAATTGCGCAACGGATAACTGGGGAGGGGAGCTTGAGAGTGCTACCTAGAGAGCGTGCCCTTTCTGTACGATACTAGGCAAGGGGCTGGAGAGCTCACACGCTGATGTGTGGGTCCCTCCATTCTATATCTTTTATTTTAAATGACTTTCCTTAACTTGACTCCTTTGTGATTTTTAGTATATGTTAAAGATTGATGACAATTGATTACCTATTTATTTTAAACATTATTACTAGACTTTACAGCGATTGCAGCAATTGTTCCAGTTTACAGATATTACAATCTTACAATTTATAGCTCGGGTATATTTTACACTAATATGCACGCACAATTTCTACGGGCAAGACGGAATTGCGTAGGCCAAACGTATACCACCAAAGTCTCCCAATATTTTACGTGGGACATCGACTATGTGAGGAGGATAACGGGCAAACTGGGGACCAGATTCATTAACACAGGGGGTCAAATTTCCGAAATTAAACGAGAACATACATTTCCTTACACAACCCGAAGCTGGAAATAAAAGAATTATCCCAAATATTCAAATGCCTCTCTTCCACGAGTGAACATCGAGACAGACGCACCGAGGGCACGTCTGCTCACTTACCCGTCTTCTGTAACACTCCCAGAATATCGCGGGCACCCAGAGGTCTTCCTGGGTCCCGGTGGAAGGGACGGTCGAACCGCTTTGCCGTGACCAACCTCTCCACCCCAAATCTTGTGACACTGGAAAGTCTTTCACTTTTACCTGCCTGTGCTGTCTCCCTGATCCCCTACCCAGGAGTAAGGTTGGCACTACTATTCTACAGAATTACTTCCCAACTAAGATTTGGCCACGCTTTACGGAAAGGTGTGAGGAGGATTAGGAAAGCTCATGTGCAGATTCACATTCATGTACATGAAATGCATAATACACGACACATATAAAAACGTATTATGAAGCCTGACACATTTCTTTCCACCCGTCCACATGGGTTCGGTTGCACCCACAGCGTCGTGCAATAAAATTGGCGGCAGAGCCGCCTCCGCTTGTATTTCCCGGTGCGAGCGAGCAGCGAAACCTGCTGCTTATGGAGCGGAAACTACTGTACCGTTTCACCTGTAACGTTAGTTAAATCTAGGAAAAATGTTCCATTCACTGATATACGTCTATTTTCTGTATGTCTTGAAGTTTCAAACAGTCGTCTTTTGAAACCTCGGAGGTAGTTATAAGCAACCTTGCATTACACACCTTGCCATCCTTCGAGTCAGATTTTGTACATAGCATCTGCCGACGGAGTGCAAGAACAGATCTGTTGTGAACCGCCCGTCTACTGCCATTGAGTGCATCGCTTTTGACACAACTAGCTACAAGGCAATTGCACAGTGCTTGAGGTCGAGAACAGTAGCGCACTAACGCGCCACGGCAGATAGATGTTCAGTTATGCAAGCAGATTCGTTTCTTTTTTGAAGACGTGCAATTTTACGCAACAACCACCAGAAGAAAATACGCGACATCAGCCTGCGCAAAGAGGCATGCTGGCTACTTCCTCCTTAGCGCTCAGAACGGTATTTACAGTGCGAGGTATACTAGCTCACTAAGTACACGTCTATTGTACACTGCAGATTTAATAAGTAATTGCTGTAATTTAGAGTATGTGAATTTTTTCTCATTTGTAGGTTCAGAGAAAGCTTTTGACCAAAACACTCTATGAAATTCTGAAGGTAACACAGATAACAGACAGGGAACTAAAGGTTTTCTACAAACTGTACAGAAAAATGGTTCAAATGGCTCTGAACACTATGGGACTCAACATCTTAGGTCATAAGTCCCCTAGAACTTAGAACTACTTAAACCTAACTAACCTAAGGACATCACACACACCCATGCCCGAGGCAGGATTCGAATCTGCGACCGTAGCAGTCCCGCGGTTCCGGACAGCAGCGCCAGAACCGCTAGACCACCGCGGCCGGCAAACTGTACAGAAACCAGACTGCAGTCATAAGAGTTAAAGAGCACAAAAGAGAGGCATTATTTGACAAGGTAAGATTGAAATCGGTCTTTATGTTATTCAACCTTAAGAAAGCTAAAAAGAAAACCTAAAAAAGAATTAAAATTCAGAGAGAAGAAACTCAAACATTAAGGTGTGCCGATGTCGTAATTCTGTCAGAGCCGGCAGAGGGTTGGAAGACCACTTGAACCTGGTTAGGAGAATAGTGGAGTATAGTCGAACTAAATGGGGCGATGCTGAGGGAACTGGACTTGGAAATACGACACTAACAGTAATACACGAGTGTCTCTGTTTGTGCAGCGAAAAAAGTGGCGACAGCAGAGTAAGAGAGGTTTTATGATGCAGACCGGCAACAGCAAGAACACGTTTCTAAAACTTAAAAATAGGTTAATAACAAACACAAATTTAAACAAAGGAAAATCCAGGATGGAATATAACAATATTATGAAAAGGATGGCTGCTACTCACACATATAGTGGAGCCGCTGAGTCGCAGATAGGCACAACAAAAAGACCAACAAACACAACTCACAGATACACGTTCTACGGCAGCTGAAGCCGGTGTGTTGTCTATTTTTGACAAAGGCCTTATTGGTCGAAAGCATATTGGGTGAGTCTTTTTGTTGTGCCTGTCTGCGACTCAGCATTTCCGCTATATGGTGAGTAGCAACTATCCTTTACATAATATAAATACAAATTCAAATGTGAGGAAGTCTTTGAAAATAGTTGTATGGAAGGTAGCATTGTGCGTAAGTGAAACGTGCACTATAAACATTTTATGCAAGAAAAGGAGAGAAGGAAGCTTTTGCAATCTGATGTTAGGAAAAACTTCTTAAGATTAAATGAGTGTATCAGATAACTAATGAAAGATGTTGTTGAATCAAATTAGGAAGAAAAGAGTTCAATGGCACAACTTGACTAAAAGAAGTGATCTGTGATAAACTACACCCGGAGGCACCAAGGGATCGTTAGTTTAGTTACGGAGTGAAAAGTGGAGTGTAAAAGTTATGTAAGTAGTCCAAAGCTCGACGATAGTGAGTAGGGTCAAATGTATGTAGATGCAATAGTTATTCGGTGATGTGCAGGCTTGCGTAGGGTGGATTTGAATGGGGTGTAGAGTTGTGATCTACGGCAACTATGGTTTAGTCGTTTTGGTACAGTGCATAAATGCCGTAGTTAACGACAGAATTACTGACAGTACTGGTAGCAATGGTAGGGAAGGAAATACAAATGAATGCGTGAGAGAGAAACTCAGGGCAGATATCTTCTCCTTGTTTTTCTTTTTTTTTGTGTGTGAAATCTTATGGGACTTAACTGCTGAGGTCATCAGTCCCTAATCTTACACACTGCTTAACCTAAATTATCCTAAGGACAAACACACACACACCCATGCCCGAGGGAGGACTCGAACCTCCGCCGGGACCAGCCGCGCAGTCCACGACTGCAGCGCCCAAGACCGCTCGGCTAATCCCGCGCGGCTGGGACTTAACTGCTAA
The DNA here is from genome assembly GCF_023864275.1 of Schistocerca cancellata. Classification (NCBI taxonomy): domain Eukaryota; kingdom Metazoa; phylum Arthropoda; class Insecta; order Orthoptera; family Acrididae; genus Schistocerca; species Schistocerca cancellata. Next base: position 1,209,101,509 of record NC_064626.1, read on the forward strand.
GGTCATCAGTCCCTAAGCTTACACGCTACTTAACCTAAATTATCATAAGGACAAACACACACTCCCATGCCCGAGGGAGGACTCGAACCTCCGCCGGGATCAGCCGCACAGTCCATGACTGCAGTGCTACTGACCGCTCGGCTAATCCCGCGTAGCTTTTGTTTGTTTGTTTGTTTGGTTGGTTGGTTTGCAAATAATTAGAACCGCACATGTGTATTCTAAATCCTTACGTAATATAAACTGTATATTATAATTTACAGAAATTAGTTGGTCGCGTAACTTCTGCGCTTTTATGTAACCAGAGCTTTTAATTTTGACGCAAGTACAGTTTACATGCAGAAACATGGATTAAATTTATATTATCATTATTGTTCTTGAACTGAATAGGGCATTTTTCGTAACGATCAAAGGGAAGATGGTGAAGATGTTTTTTTGTTTTTGTTTGCGGGGCATCAACTGCGCGGTTATCAGCGCCCGTACAAACTACCAACCATTAGTCAGTCCATTCTCGCCACTTTCATGAATGGCGATGAAATAATGAGGCCAACACAAACACGCAGCCGACGGGCGGAGAAAATCCCCAACCTGACCGGGAATCGAACCTGGGACCCTTTGATCCAGAGGCAGCAACTCTAGCCACAAGACCATGAGCTGCTGACTCAAAGACAAGAGTTTCTTGTTATTTTTAATAAGTGTGGAAGTTGTTTATGAACAACAGAAATACGTTTTATACAAATTCGAACTATTGTAGCGATGTTTGATATGTTTCTGTTTTACGGTTTTTTAAGTTCTACCTTTTTTCGAGGAAATTGAGTTTTATACTGCTAAGTGATAAATCTGTATTTTTTTTAATTGCAAAATCTGTCTCCGTTTCACATTACAAATCAACAGTTTTCGAATAAAACCTGAATTAAATACTGACAATTTAAATTTTGCTGTATATCGTATTTATTTTTAAATAGAAGCTATGAGGAAAACTACGTAGGAAAAAAAAGTTCAGTAGGCTACACGGCCCATTATGTATCCTCATCCAGTTTGTGAACGGTTCGTTCCTACCGGATACTAGGAGAATCTAGTAATACACTGAGGGCGTACGCGAACAAAGCGACTGAAACGAGGTAATACTTTGCGTACGTATGCAACACATCTACCGTACACGCAACGAGGTTGCTCACCTTAACTTACCAAAGCTACTAGGAAAACCCCCGTAGTGGACGCTTACTTGCGGTACCCTACGGCAGTTTGAAGCTTCTGACTGAAGACCACGACAACAACAACGACAACAACAACAGCAACAACAAGAAATGTTTACTCGCAAACGTCCGAATATTTGAGGACTCTTCGTATTCATCTATACTCCGCACGGAAGACCACGGCATGTAGTGGAGGATACTTGGTACGTGTCTCAGCATTCAGCGGCCCGTTTGCAGTCCTCTGCGGGCAGCGACGGTGGCGTCTCTAGCGGCGGGCAGCGGCGTGGGACTGCGACTCTTTTTGGGAGCGCGGCGGCCAGCAGGGGCAATGACTGGTGACTGGCGGCGGCGGCGGCGGCGCTCTTAGCGGGTCGCTAACTGCCGACCAGCGCGCCGCTGCCACCGCAAGCGCTGAGTAAGCGGCGGGCTCACCCACCACACCACAGCACTCATCCGCGGGCGCAAATATCCCAATGCGACTGCGTCAATTTCTCTCTACCGTGACGTTTGTGTCACACTGTAGAATAACTTTTCTTCCTACGACAGCCTCAAACGAATCCTGCCTCGGGCATAGATGTGTGTGATGTCCTTAGGTTAGTTCAAGTAGTTCTACGTCTAGGGGACTGATGACCTCAGACGTTAAGTCCCATAGTGCTTTGAACCATTTGAACGTGATTTAGATATTGGTTTCAAACCTTAACATGGGAGAGATGGTGGCGTAAGCGGTATTTATGTCTAAGGTCCTAATTACGCAAAGAGGCCAAATGTGTCAAAGGTATGATTAATCAGGCTATATACAATTTCAACGATGGAAAAGTTAACTTATCAAACACTAGCTTAGCGTCCGCTGCTGCGCTCACATTGGCTGTATGGTCTGCACAGATTTTTTTTCTTTTTCTTTAATCGAATTTTCATGTTGTTCACAAACTGCAACACTAACAAAATTTTTCACACTAGGTTCATAGAAGCATAGTCCTTTCCGAACGTACTTCTGACTAAAATGCGATTCTGGAAGCTGGAGTTAGAGGTTTTATTAATCATTCCGTTTACGTTCTTGTGGAGATATTTCCCTAGAAAATTCATTCCCTAACAGATATTTCTCTATATCTAACCGAGAAATGAAACTCCAGTTTACATAGATTTAGCTTCCAAAAGTTTTTAGTATACCGGTAACGAAATATTTTCTAAAAAAATTTCATTCCCTATTTCATATTACTAGGGGTTGAATTTCCAAAAACACTAAACAAGCATTTTTTTCGTTTCTAACCCATAAGAAAACGCTAATTTTCAAATATTTAGCTTTCAAAATGTTTTCACAATGAAATATTTTCATAAAATATTTCACCCTCAAAGGGGCTGAATTCCCAAAACAGTGAAATGCATATTTTTATTATTTCCACCAGAGAAATCAAACACAAATCTATATGCATTTAGCTTCGAAATGTTTACGTATTTAAATATTTTCATAAAAATTTGAGTATCCTGTTTCACCATCATAGGGGTCGCATTTCCAAAAACACGTATTTTTGATTTCTAACCGAGAGGCCAGATTAAAATTTGCTGAATTTCCAAAGACATGTATTTTTTTATTTGTAACTGAGAAGTCATATATCAGTTTTATTAGGTGTAGCTTTGAAAATACTTTAGCAGTCCTATTTCACCACCAGAGGAGTTAAATTTACAAAAATGCTCAAACGTGTATTTCTTTGTTTCAGATCGAGAAACCAAATAGCAATTTCCACAGATCTAGCTTCAACATTCCCGTAATAGCGATATTCAATTTTGGAGAGTCCCCTCTCTTGTTGTACAACTTTATGTGGTTATTCCGTACCCCATATTCTCACATTATGGCGGTTCACCTTTCCATTTAAATGGAATGTTGCCTCGTCACTAAACGCTAAGCGTGGAAGAAAACTGTCATCCTCCATCTTGGCAAGAACGAAATTACAGAACTCCGCACGTTGTTGATGATGATGATGTTTGGTTTGTGGGGCGCTCAACTGCGTGGTTATCAGCGCCCGTACAATTATCCAATCTTTGCTCAGTCCAATTTCGCCACTTTCCCGGATGATGATGAAATGATGAGGACAACACAAACACCCAGTCATCTCGAGGCAGGTGAAAATCCCTGACCCCGCCGGGAATCGAACCCGGGACCCCGTGCGTCCGCACGTTGTTGTTTGTCACCTTCACGAAGAGCTTGCAGTAGCTGAATTTTGTGTGGTTTCATGTGTAAACGTCGGCGCAACACACGCTAGACGGACATCGTGGGCATCTAGAGCTGTCGAGCTGCACTGTGAACGGATTTCTGCGGACTCCTTGTGAAACTGTAGCGGATGCGTTCGACGTCTTTGTCAGACACTCGAGGACGGCCCGGCGATTTGCTTTTGGACAAACAACCTCCTTCTCGGAATTGTTCACGTCATCGTCTAAAGCCCTGAGCTGTAGGAGGATCCATACCTCACCATACCTAGTACTAAAGTCACGCTGAACAGTTATTACTAACCCTCACTGCGAAAAACGTGGAACACAAAACGCTTTCTGCTGTCCCTACACTACAATTGAAGTGGGCGACACTGCTGCTACGTAGCGGGAACCATGTAAAACTCGAGAGTTTGCTCTTTCCAACAGTACGTTGTTCACGTACATTTCTCAAATAACATAATAGCTATGATTTTTTAAAATTGGATAATACTTTCTGACACATCCTGTATTTGATACTGAAATCAGTGGCAGTTTGTAATCTCAGTTTAGCAATCATCTCGTGGGCCCAAGTATACTCAAATGTTTTAGTGTGTTATGATACACTTTCAACCGAGTCAGTTTTCGCCAATGAGACCGGTTCACCACTTGGTGTAACCAGTGGTTGCTCAAGGTCAATCCTTCTAAGACCCAGGCGATCATTGTAGGCAAAACCATCCCTTCGTTCCGTCTCCTCGACTTCTATGTCACCATTTGTGACCGTCCTATCACCCTCACCCCCACCCTCAACTACCTTGGCGTCCCCTTGACCGTCGCCTCTCCTGGACCCCCCATCTCCAGACTGTCCAAGCCAAGGCACGCTCCCGACTCCGTCTCCTCAACCTCCTTTCTGGCCGCACATGGGTCTGGACCCCTCCACCATCCTCCACACCTATAAATCCCTCATCTGCCCTATCGTCTGCTACGCCCACCATGCCTGAATCTCCGCCCCTCCTACCTTTTTACAAATCCCTTCAAATCCTAGAACGCCATGTGCTACGCCTTGCCTATCGCATCCGCCTCCCCTCCCCCACGCAGATGCTGTATGACCTCATTCTGTTTCCACACCTCCTCCTTTTCCTCGACGGGTACGGATCCTCTACACCTCCTGTAAACTTGATCCCCCTCACTTGCTAGTCTCTCCCATCCCCGCCCGCTGCTGCGCCTGTATTCCCCCAGGCCCACCTGCTCTCCATCTCTCCATTCTCCATACCCTCTCTCAAGGTGGCTTCCGCCAACTACCCCTTCCTGATGAGGCCCTCATCCCCTCCTACCAACTTCGATCATCCCCTTCCACCGCCTGTGTTTTCTCCCCAAGGCACCCTCTCTCCCTTCTCTCCCTCCTCCCTTCCTTCTCTCCCCTGGGCTTCCCCTGCCCCCCTACCTTCTTTCCTCTCCCTCCCCTCTCCTCTGCCACTGGCATCTACACCGTCCCCTCTCCCTCCTCCCCCACCTTTTCCCCTGCTGGCAGGTCCCTGGACTCGTACACGAACAGTGAACATTCGCGCGGTTTTTTGTGTGCCATAGTGTTAGTGCCATAGTGTTTCACCGCCCACACTCCATCGTTGACGTGTGTCATTTCAGTCACCTATGTTCGTGTACCAGTGCTGAACGTTTTTTATTTTACTACGCCTGTGAACGGCTCCATGTTTTTTACTTTGTGTGTCAACTGTTTTTTACAAAAACAGACATAATGTCTTGTGGGATAACAGCAATCAGTGATTTTATAATGTTACTTAAAATCCGTCTTGATTGCAAAAAAATTTTTTTTTTATTATTCATATGACCGTTTTCGGTTCATTCAGAACCATCTTCAGATCTGATATTTCAGTTACAGGAGTAACCCGTCCTAATCCAGCAACTTTCACATGCTACGTCACATGACGTCACATGACAGATCTGATATTTCAGTTACAGGAGTAACCCGTCCTAATCCAGCAACTTTCACATGCTACGTCACATGACGTCACATGACGTAGCATGTGAAAGTTGCTGGATTAGGACGGGTTACTCCTGTAACTGAAATATCAGATCTGAAGATGGTTCTGAATGAACCGAAACCGGTCATATGAATAATAAAAAAAATATTTTTTTTTTTGCAATCAAGACGGATTTTAAGTAACATTATAAAAACTGTTTTTTATCCATCCTTTTGTTTTGCTTTTCTATGTGTATGTTCTACTTGTAATATCTGTGGCCGAAGAGCGGCGTAGTATTGCCGCTGCCGGCCTACCTTGTATAAGTTGTTAAAATGACAAAAAAAAAAAAGTCGCCACCGATTCTCATACACGCGGTACTCCCTTGACAACCCTCTCATCTTGATGGTCTATGCTTGGGCTTGGGCTTTAAACCAGATCTGCAGTTTGTTAACCTACTTGCACAGCCTCTTACTGCTACGAAGACCTCCCTCGACAATACCGGAGGCGACACCGTGAGCGAGCCCAGTGCACGCAGAGTGGATGTACGGCCCTTCGAGTGAGGTGAACAAAGGTCGGCTCCCGACGTGCGGACTGCGCGCATTTGCATGCGGCCGCAACCGGCACGTGCAGCAGGATGCGGCTGTCCCACTAAGCCACATCGCGGCCGTTGTTGCCGCCTTCCCAGAAGCTGCGCGCAGATCTGCCTTTTGTTTTTCGGCGCGTTCCGCTGGCCGGGCGCGGCCGGTCGGTAAAAATTTCCGGAGCCGCCGACTGGAACCGGGCGGAGGCGCCGTAATAGCAGCTGCGCCGCGTCGCCGGACGGCGGCTCCGGTCGCGGAGCTGGCCGACGTGCGTGCGCGACCTTGCCGCCGGCGGCCGCTTCCGAGCCGGCGACAACCTCGCCGCTCCTAGCTGAGGTCACAGCTACTTAGGAGCCGAGACGGCACGGTCTAGCACCTCGCACCACTTCCTACCCAGTAGCGGTTGTTCTCGACAGCTAAGTGTTCGAGGTCCCACAGGGTACTGTTCTGGGACCATTCTAACGTCTTTATATTCTGACTCAGGGAAGGGAGTCAGACAGGGTTGTAGCCTGTCCCCGACGTTATTCAATCCGTATACTGAGTAAGCAGTAAAGGAAGCAAAAGAAAAATTCGGAGTAGGAATTAAAATACATGGAGGAGAAATAAAAACTTTCGAGGTTCGCCGATGACATTGTAATTCTGTCAGAGACAGCAACGGACCTGGAAGAGCAGTTGAATGGAATGGACAGTGTCTTGAAAGGAGGATATAAGATGAACATCAACAAAAGCAAAATGAGGATAATGGAATGTAGTCGAGTTAACTCGGGTGATGCTGAGGCAAATAGATTAGGAAAGGAGACACTTAAAGTAGTAAAGGAGTTTTGCTATTTGAGGAGAAAAATAACTGATTATGGTCGAAGTAGAGATGATATAAAATGTAGACTGGCAATGGCAAGGAAAGCGTTTCTGAAGAAGAGAAATTTGTTAACATCGAGTACAGATTTAAGTGTCAGGAAGTCATTTCTGAAAATATTTGTATGGAGTGAAGCCGTGTATGGAAGTGAAACATGGACGATAAATAGTTTAGAGAAGAAGAGAATAGGAGCTTTCGAAATGCGGTACTACAGAAGAATGCTGAAGATTACATGGGCAGATCACATAACTAATGAAGAGGTATTGAATAGAATTGGGGAGAAGAGAAATTTGTGGCACAAGTTGACTAGAAGAAGGGATTTGTTGGTAGGACATGTTCTGAGGCATCAAGGGATCACCAATTTAGTGTTGGTGGGCAGCGTGGAGGGTAAAAGTCGTAGAGGAAGACCAAGAGATGCATACACCAAGCAGATTCAGAGGGATGAATGTTGCAGTAGGTACTGGGACATGAAGCAGCTTGCACAGGATAGAGTAACATGGAGAGCTGCATCAAACCAGTTTCCGGACTGAAAACCACAACAACAACAACATATTCTGACTTCAAGAAATAACTTTTTTCCTGCTCTGGTATTATATGAGTTTGTTCACGATCGGGATTTGAGTGTATTGCGCCGGTCTCAAGCGAAGTGTATCATCGTAAACTGCTGGAAAAAAAAATAGTACACCCTTTCAGAGGCTTCTAGTGTGTAAGGAGTACGTGGAATGGTTACGTTTGCAAGGTCATCAGCACAGGCGGTTCTGAGGTACCGGGTATCTACCCATGCTGAAACACCCATATTAGTACACTATATGATCAAAACTATCCGGACACCTTTCTGAAAATGACTTACAAGTTCATGGCGACCTCCATCGGTAATGCTGGAATTCAATATGGTGTTGGCCCACTCTTAGCCTTGATGAAAGCTTCCACACTAGCAGGCATACCTTCAATCAGGTCCTGGAAGGTTTCTTGAGGAATGGCAGCCCATTCTTCACGGAGCGCTCCACTGAGTAAAGGTATCGATGTTGGTCAATGAGTCCTGGCGCGAAGTCGGCATTCCAAAACATCCCTAATGTGTTCTATAGGATTCAGGTCAGGACCCTGTGCAGGCTAGTCCATTACAGGGATGTTATTGTCGTGTAACCACTCCGCCACAGTCCGTGCATTATGAACAGGTGCTCGATCGTGTTGAAAGATGCAGTCGCCATCACCGAATTGCTCTTCAACAGTGGGAAGCAAGAACGTGCTTAAAACATCAATGTAGGCCTGTGCTGTGATAGTACCACGCAAAACAACAAGGGGTGCAAGACCCCTCATGAAACACACGACCACACCATAATTTTACAGTTGGCACTACACACGCTGGCATTTGACGTTTACCGGGCATTCGCCATACCAACACCCTGGCATCGGATCGCTACATTGTTTACAGTGATTCGTCACTCCGGACAACGATTTTCCACAGTCGTCCAATGTTTGCACTCTTTAGACCAAGCAAGGCGTCGTTTGGCATTTACCGGCGTTATGTGTGGCTTATGAGTAGCCGCTCGACCACGAAATCCAGGTTTTCTTACCTCCCGCCTAAGTGTCACAGTATTTGCAGTGCATCATGGATAGATGTCTGCCGATTACACATTACGACCCTCTTCAAGTGTCGGCGGTCCCTGTGAGTCTACAGATGAGGTCGACCTGTACGCTTTTGTGCTTTAAGTGTTCCTTCACGTTTCCACTTCACTATCATGTAGGAAACAGTGGAGTTAGGGATGTTTATGAGTGTGGAAATCTCGCGTACAGACATATGACACAAGTGACACCCAATCACCTGACCACGTTCGAAGTCCGTGAGTTCCGCGGAGCGCACCATTCTGCTCTTTCACGATGTCTAATGACTACTGAGGTAGCTGATATGGAGTACCTGGCAGTAGGTGGCAGCACAATGCACCACACCAAGACAAGCAGCAGAAACTCTCATCATGTGCGGCCGGGGATTATTTTGCTGAAATGTAAGCCCAGGATGGCTTGCTACGAATAGCAACAAAATGGGGTGTAGAATATCGTCGACGTACCAGTGTGCTGTGAGGGTGCCGCAGGTGACAAACAAAGGAGTCCTGTTATGAAAAGAAATGGCACCCCAGACCATCACTCGTAGTTGTGGGGGCGTATGGCGGGCTACAGTCAGCTTGCTATCCCACAGCTGTCCGGGGCGTCTCCAGACACGTATTCGGCCTGGAATCTCATTATCTGGAGTAGAATTTAGTCCAGGGACGAGTCCCGCTTCAAACTGAACCCCAATGACGAGCGAATACGTGTCTAGAGACGTCCGAAACAGCGTTGTAATACCAACCTGACCCTAACCCTTGCAGACACAGAAAAATTACACGAAGCGAAATGTAGTGTGAGGAGGGCTATGCGAGAGGCATTCAACGAATTCGAAAGAAAAGTTGTATGTACTGACTTGGCAGAAATTCCTAAGAAATTTTGGTCTTATGTCAAAACGGTAACTGGATCAAAATAAAATCTCTACTCTGTGACCAAAATGGTACTGAAACAGAGGATGACAGACTAAAGGTCGAAATACTAAATGTGTTTTTCCAAAGTTGTTTCACAGAGCAAGGAATCAGCATGGGTTTCGAAAAAGACGATCGTGTGAAATCCAGCTCGCGCTATTCGTCCACGAGACTCAGAGGGCCATAGACACGGGTTCCCAGGTAGACGCCGTTCAAATGGTTCAAATGGCTCTGAGCACTATGGGACTTAACATCTGAGGTAATCAGTCCCCTAGAACTTAGAACTAATTAAACCTAACTAACCTAAGGACATGACACACATCCATGCCCGAGGCAGGATTCGAACCTGCGACCGTAGCGGTCACGCGGTTCCAGACTGAAGCGCCTAGAACCGCACGGCCACACCGGCCGGCACAGACGCCGTGTTTCTTGACTTCCGCAAGGCGTTTGATGCAGTTCCCCACAGTCGCTTAATGAACAAGTAAGAGCATATGGACTCTCAGAGCAATTGTGTGATTGGATTGAAGAGTTCCTAGATAACAGAGCGCAGCATGGCATTCTCAATGGAGAGAAGTCTTCCGAAGTACGAGTGGCTTTAGGTGTGCCGCAGGGGAGTGTCGTAGGACCGTTGCTATTCACAATATACATAAATGACCTTGTGGATAACATCGGAAGTTCACTGAGGCTTTTTGCGGATATTGCTGTAGTATATCGAGAGGTTGTAACAATGGAAAATTGTACTAAAATGCAGGAGGAGCTGCAACGAATTGACACACGGTGCAGGGTATGGCAATTGAATCTCAATGTAGACAAGTGTAATATGCTGCAAATACATACAAAGAAAAATCCTGTATCATTTAGCTACAATATAGCAGGTCAGCAACTGGAAGCAGTTAATTCTATAAATTATCTGGGAGTAGGCATTAGGAGTGATTGAAATGGAATGACCAGACAAAATTAATCGTCGGTAAAGCAGATGCCGGACTGAGATTCATTGGAAGAATCCTCAGGAAATGCAGTCCGAAAACAAAGGAAGTAGGTTACAGTACACTTGTTCGCCCACTGCTTGAATACTGCTCACCGGTGTGGGAACTGTACCAGATAGGGTTTATAGAAGAGATAGAGAAGATCCAACGAAGAGCAGCGCGCTTCGTTACAGGACCATTTAGTAATCGCGAAAGCGTTACGGAGATGATAGATAAACTCCAGTGGAAGACTCTGCAAGAGAGACGCTCAGTAGCTCGGTACGGGCTTTTGTTGAAGTTTCGAGAACATACCTTCACCGAGGAGTCAAGCAGTATATTGCTCCCTCCTACGTATATCTCGCGAAGAGACCATGAGGATAAAATCAGAGAGATTAGAGCCCACACAAGGCATACCGGCAATCCTTCTTTCAACGAACAATACGAGACTGGAATAGAAGGGAGAACCGATAGAGTTACTCAAGGTACCCTCGGCCACACACCGTCAGGTGGCTTGCGGCGTATGGATGTAGATGTAGATGTAGATACGGCTTTACAGATAGATTGATGGTCTGGGGTGTCATTTCTTTTCATAGCGGGACCGCTTTGGTTGTCACCTGCGGCTCCCTTACAGCACAGCGATATGTAGACGATATTCAACGCTCCGTTTGTTGTCCTTCATGACAAGCCATCATGGGCTTACATTTCAGTAAGATAATGTTCGCCCGCACACGGCGAGAGCTTCCGCTGCTTGCCTTCGTGCGTGTCAAATCGTACCTTCGCCAGCTAGGTTGCCGGATGTCTGCCCAGTTAATGACGTTTGAATTATTATTGTGGCAGGAGCGTCCAACCAGCTCGGGATTTTGACGGTTTAACACGCTAGTTGGACGCTATTTGGCACGACATCTCTGAGGAGGAGATCCAACAACTGTATCAATGCCAATCCGAATAACTGCTTGCATAAGTGCGAGAGGTGAACCACCGTGTTATAGTCTTGCTCAGTTTGCGAATCTCTTTGTCTTGAATAAATCTTCCAGTTTTTCTGAAACTATAATAATTTTTGTATGTGTGAATATACATCCCATAAACCGATTTCCGTCCCATTCGAATAACTCATTTGTAGTGCGTCCTTTTTTTTTCTCTTAGAGTGTTTTTTATATCGGCAAGGAATTGAAAATTATAAATTAAATAATTTTCATAAATTAAAACTACTTTATGTATAACACCTTTGTAGGTTGGTTGGTTGGTTTGTAGGGGTTGAAGGGACCAGACTACAAAGGCCATCGGTCCCAACACCTTAGTACCAGTGGATTGTTTCTAAGCATATTCTGAGTAAAACTGTAAACCATGCTTCACTCTTCACCTGTTAACACTTTTAAGGAAGGGATACATAGAGTAATCCAACTAAAACAGTTATAGAAGCTCCAAGCTGATAACAATGGAATATTTTCGACTGAATAATTATTGTTGCAGTGGTAAGAAAATTTGGAACAGTTAAGTTAAAAAAAAAAAAATAGCCGGCCGGGGTGGCCGTGCGGTTCTAGGCGCTACAGTCTGGAACCGCGTGACCGCTACGGTCGCAGGTTCGAATCCTGCCTCGGGCATGGATGTTTGTGATGTCCTTAGGTTAGTTAGGTTTAAGTAGTTCTAAGTTCTAGGGGACTGATGACCTTAGAAGTTAAGTCCCATAGTGCTCAGAGCCATCCAGTTAAGTTAAAAACTATGTTAAAACTCCCTTAGGACGCGTTTATGGCACACAGATCCCCGAAAAATATCTTAGAAGAAATATAAATATTTACAAACAGAAACACATCGACAGAGAGCCAACAATGATGTTATTTCTCGTATGACGAAAAAATAGGTATCATCATCCATTAGCATAAGTACAGTATTATCTGATCAAAAAGAAGGAGGAAGTATTATGTAGAAATATTCCGCACTTTCATGTGCATACCGCATTTGTCAGTTCACTCTGGTATAAGAACGCATAGATTAATATATGATTTATAGTTTATGTGAGAATATACTGAAAATTTAATATCACGTTAACATTTCTCTAATACGTTTAATTAGTTTCTACTTGTCATTGCATTATATATCTACTTCTTCGTCCTGTAACTGATGCGTAATGCAAACGACGTATGTCTTTGCTCTGTATCGTCCCTAAGCCTGCTTATTAAAAATATGTCGTCAGTTTAGTGGCTGGCATCTGCTTTATAACTTACTTTACAAATTGGGGAGTGAGTGTGTAAATTTCATGATCCTTAAACAGGCTGCTTCAAGTTGTACATTTATTTAGTTTCACAAAGTTCTTACTGTTCGCTTCTGCATAATTTCCAGTTTGTTTACTTTAGGGGCTCCGTTCCAGAAGTCATTGGACAGTAAGGAGTTAAACTGTGCAAAGTAACACAACACCCATATCTTTAGGTCCATACAATGAGAGACGCTACCAAGAGCAAAACATGCAGAACTGAGCTGTTTGATTAATTTATCTATATACTAACCCTATTTTCATTTATCATCCAGCTGCACTCTATGGAACAATGAACGTATCTTACGTTGCAGCGAATTATTTTCAACTGTTCGGCTGCATGGCTTACTTGTTTATCGGTGAAAGAACTACAGGTGTATTTCAGGAATAATATCAGCTCTTTAAATCAGCAAATCATCACGGTTGTAAGGTGCTGCATTTTTGTTTCCATTTCAGCGAAAGATACGTGTCTCTAAATGGCGCGCTTCTTTCAAAATAGCACGTGCCGTTACAACGTCGCGGATGCAATACAACGGAAAGTCACTGTGACCAACGCGTTGTAAACACATCTCGCTGTCGTGAATAGGAGAAGAGCGCGGCAGGGGAAAGGCAAGGCACGACTAGTAAATAACAGTAAAACCTTAGCGTGTGCACATGGTGTGGCATAGCGGCTTGTGACATTCTGCGCCGCGGCTGCTGAGATATGAAAGTCAAGCTCTTTGGAAAAGAGAACCGCTGGCGAGAGGGATATTGCTGTCTGTGGTTTCTAGAAGGGAGTTGGATATCATTCCTCGAAATCAGTCTCGCAAACGAACAAGTTTAGGTGAGCATTACTTGCTGACACAGAAGTCGAGAAATAGAATCGTATTTATTCAATAACGACAGCCAAGAAAAACGACAGCACGTGGTGAAATGTTACGAACGAGCTATTCGCTCTATCGAGTTGAAGCTAAATACGTACCACTGTAAACTAACTGGAGATTCATGGAGCCACGCGTTGAGCAGTGAATAATGTGAGTCTCACGGACAGGCAGCATAAGACTGCAAAGATCTAGTGTTGTTAACGGCAAAGTGCAAAGAAACTAACAGCATTTGTAGAAAGACTGCATTAACTTCTGTACGTGTAACGCAACGGAAAATGCATATTTTAAGGAAATTTTATTTGTAAAGTCTCAGCTGCGTGATATTAATGACTGATGACTATTTCCGGTCATGTTTAATGGTTATATTCAGATATGTGTGTTTACTACCAGACTATTAATCTTTTGGCGACTGTGCTGGTGCTTTAAAATGTTTTCAATTTCTTTGTATGGTGTAACTCCGTGCTAGTCACTCTTACCGAAATATTTTTAATAAGTCACCAATGATGAACATACAGAGGTGACGGCGGGTATTATGGGAACTTAACTAGTCATTTATCGTTTGTCATCCAACTGGGCATGTGATATATTTTTTTTCTTAAAGCACACTGCATGCTTGAAAAGAAGTGAAGGACCCAGAATATACCGTCGGACATCAATATATACATACACACCGTCGGCGTGTGTATAAATGATTAGAGCTGCAGTTCTCTGTGATAGGTAGAACGGCCAGCAGAGTGCACTGGTTCTGTTCATGTCCAGTGTTCTGAAGATCATGGCGATTTATGTTTGTGGGTGCTAAACAGCAAGGTAATCAACTCCCTTGCGTTAATGATGTAACGATGGCCATTGTGAAAATCTACGAAAGTAGATGTGTGTGACATCTTATGGGACTTAACTGCTAAGGTCATCAGTCCCTAAGCTTACACACTACTTAACCTAAATTATCCTAAGGACAAACACACACACCCATGCCCGAGGGGGGACTCGAACCTCCGTCGGGACCAGTCCGTGACTGCAGCGCCCTAGACCGCTCGGCAAATACCGCGCGGCACCAAGTTTCATCCACCCGCAAGAATCGCAATAAACCCCAATAACGGGCGCTTGAGAAAAGCCCGTAATAAAATCCCGATGAGACACAGCAGAACAGCTAGATAAAACCATGTATAAAATCACTGTAAAAAAAAGGTTAAGGAAGGGACAGATATCTGCGGCTGGATGACTAATCATAAAGAATGAGTGGCCCAGCCACTTTGTGACACATTAATATCCCGCACCCAATATTTTGGGAAGAATTGCGGATACAACACAAAATATTAAAACACGATCAACACTCACCTCATTATCAGTTAAAATAGAGGGCAGATCCCATGGGAGCCCCAGTCCAACCCTCAGGTGGTCACAAAAAACAAATTCAGTTAAAATGTCGTACTGACAGCTGTGTCCCGCATCTTTGACACACTGAGAGGAAGCCATGTGTCAATGGGCAAGGTCCCACTCCAAACCGCGTAAGGGTTACTTCTCCTGACAGTCGTTGGCAGAAGTAGGTAAAACACGGTCTCCTGAAGTTTTTGTGGAACGCAGTTTGTTCTTCCTCACTTCCAGCCACTGAGCCTCCCACCAACGCACAACCTTCCTCGTCATAAATGAAGTGACTGCCTACAGGGAAACCGATCAGCGATCATGAGGAGGAAGAGAGGAAGGGTCCTAGGCAGGCGCATCAGCAACTTCGTTTCCCAGTGGTCCTTATGTCGCCAGATCTCTCGTTTCTTCTTTCCAATGATCCAGTCTCACGCGTTCGTCGATCGAAAGAAATAAACATTCGTCGTGACGGATGATGTCTGTCAGGAAATCGTTCGCTGTACAGCCTTTCAGAAGCGAGAGCATTGCAGCGTACTTCTGCCCACACAATGTGCATGTCGGTGAATTCTGCAAAACTGTATCGGTACTGCTCCATCGTATTGTACTGTACGTCTTCGAGAAGGGTCGTCGAGCAGATGCGCAAAACTATAGACCTATATCTCTATCAACGATCTGTAGTAGAATTTTAGAACACGTTTTTTGCTCGCGTATCATGTCATTACTGGAAACCCAGAATCTAATCTGTAGGAATCAACGTGGATTCCGGAAACAGCGATCGAGTGAGACCCAACTCATTTATTTGTTCATGAGACCCAGAAAATATTAGATACAGGCTCCCAGGTAGATGCCATTTTCCTTGACTTCCGGAAGGCGTTCGATACAGTTCCGCACTGTCACCTGATAAACAAAGTAAGAGCCTACGGAATATCAGACCAGCTGTGCGGCCGGAGTGAAGAGTTTTTAGCAAACAGAACACAGCATGTTGTTCTCAATGGAGAGACGTCTACAGACATTAAAGTAACCTCTGGCGTGTCACAGGTGAGTGTTATGGGACCATTGCTTTTCACAATATATATAAATGACCTAGTAGAAAGTGTCGGAAGTTCCATGCGGCTTTTCGCAGATGATGCTGTAGTATACAGAGAAGTTGCAGCATTAGAAAATTGCGGCGAAATGCAGGAAGATCTGCAGCGGATAGGCACTCGGTGCAGCGAGTGGCAACTGACCCTTCACACAGACAAATGTAATGTATTGCGAATACATAGAAAGAAGGATCCTTCATTGTATGATTATATGCTAGCGGAACAAACACTGGTAGCAGTTACTTCTGTAAAATATCTGGGAGTATGCGCGCGGAACGATTTGAAGTGGAATGATCATATAAAATTAATTGTTGGTAAGACGGGTGCCAGGTTGAGATTCATTGGGAGAGTCCTTAGAAAATGTAGTCCATCAACAAAGGAGGTGGCTTACAAAACAGTCGTTCGACCTATACTTGAGTATTTCTCATCAGTGTGGGATCCGTACCAGGTCGGGTTGACAGAAGAGATAGAGAAGATCCAAAGAAGAGCGGCGCGTTTCGTCACAGCGTTATCCGGTAAGCGTGATAGCGTTACGGAGATATTTAGCAAACTCAAGTGGCAGACTCTGCAAGAGAGGCACTCTGCATTGCGCTGTAGCTTGCTGTCCAGGTTTCGAGAGGGTGCGTTTCTGGTTAGCAAACTCAAGTAGCAGACTCTGCAAGAGAGGCGCTCTGCATCTCGGTGTAGCTTGCTGTCCAGGTTTCGAGAGGGTGCGTTTCTGGATGAGATATCGAATATATTGCTTCCCCCTACTTATACCTGCGGAGGGGATCACGAATGCAAAATTAGAGAGATTCGAGTGCGCACGGAGGCTTTCCGGCAGTCATTCTTCCTGCGAACCATACGCGACTGGAACAGGTAAGGGAGGTAATGACAGTGGCACGTAAAGTGCCCTCCGCCACACACCGTTGGGTGGCTAGCGGAGTATAAATGTAGATTTAGAATAGCACTGAGTAATGACTGTGTGTGTCGTTGATTCACAGTACTGTCTGTCGTGGAACAATGTAAATACGATACAAATGAGTCATCTTATGGACAAGTGAAGTAAATAAAACCTGCGTCATGACATGTTAGTGATCAGGCTGGTCCTCCTCATTCCCTTGCACGAAATAAAGAATGTACATGTAAATAAACAGCACAGTACAGGTAAACTTGTACGCGTGTTAGTTTGGTTCAAATGGCTCTGAGCACTATGGGACTCAACTGCTGTGGTCATAAGTCCCCTAGAACTTAGAACTACTTAAACCTAACTAACCTAAGGACATCACACACATCCATGCCCGAGGCAGGATTCGAACCTGCGACCGTAGTGGTCGTGCGGTTCCAGACTGTAGCGCCTTTAACCGCTCGGCCACTGCGGCCGGCGTGTTAGTTTAAATAAGCCGGAAAACAGTACTGCTAGAGAAAGTGGTAGACAAGTTTACTTCCATATCTTCTTAAGCTGGCTTCTCCGATCCCAGCTTCCCTTCCCCAAATTGTTCAGTGGAGGACTCTCTACGTCCTGTTACATTTTTGCATGCTCTGACAGAAACACCACGTATGTGGATCCAGCTCGGACGTCAGGTCTGTTCCAATGCCAGTACCCACGATATGAAATTGTAGGCCAGCTTGCCCCAGTACAGCAACAGCTTGACGCCTCCTTTCCGAATCGAATCAGTGCGTGCGTCCAGGCCAGAGAGAGTGCAGCGTTATACTGACAAGCGGGCTCATACTGCCAAGTTCTTTGTAAATTTGACTCGATTTTGTAAACACCCCCTCTCAACCCGTGAAATTTCATTTTGTTATCTCCTCCTCTTCTGCGTGAGCGACTTCTTTCTCAGGCAGAGTAATGTAGCACAGTAGTACTTGAAAATCTTAGTACTTGCCGCCACCGTGGCGTTTAAATTTCAGAAGCTTTCGGTCTGTTTCCATGTTAACAGGGCGGTGATGTGTTGCAACAAGAAAGGCAGCCACGCCTTTTAATGGTCTATTGTTCGAGCTGCTAACAAGGCGTGACGATTAGGCGTGACCGGGGGCGTACCGTGTGTATTCCCACGTGTTCCATAAACTGCTGTATCCGCTCACGGCGCTTCGTTTACCTCCCGATCTCCTACCGCATTCCTCCTCGTCTGCCGCCTGTACTCGTTAACATTGCGTCATATGACGTAGTGCGAACACGTTCTGGTAGCAGGTTATATGTTACTGACGCAGAATTAACTAGTTTGCTGTTTTTTTTTAACAAGCTGATTTATTCCTCCAGTCTTTACTAATTAACATTTTGTACTTAATATCTTCAATGCTGAAAGGACATTAACCGCAAAAGGCAAGAGCAAGGTATCAATTTACTATTGTTCAAAAGTCATCATTTTGCACAATGACTATATGTCACTTCTTTATTAAAACACTGGCAATTTCCGTCAAACAACAGACCATCCTGATTCATCTAGAATGATATTAAATACACGACAAGCTCCAAATCCTATTATGCATATCAGACAAAAAATGGTTCAAATGGCTCTGAGCACTATGAGACTTAACTTCTGAGGTCATCAGTCCCCTAGAACTTTGAACTACTCAAACCTAACTAACCTAAGGACATAACACACATCCATGCCCGAGGCAGGATTGGAACCTGCGACCGTAGCGGTCGTGCGGTTCCAGACTGTAGCGCCTAGAACCGCTCGGCATATCAGACAACATGATTTCAGAAAAGTAGTTAAAAGTTGTAAATCATCGCATTCTAAAAAATGAATTTAGTGTTTTTAACTCAAAACGAAATCCGCCACTCAAAAAAGAAGGAATAAACAAAGATGACCTAAAAGTGGGTCGTTTTAATTCTGTACAATCATCTTACTTTTCATCTAAGCGTGACTGTTCTCCATGTCACATCATATTTTACAATGAACAGTGCTAGTTACAAAGATCTGCAGTCGGCACTGGATAAAGGACCTAAAAAAAGGTTCGAATAAAAGAGAGTTTGATTTATTGCGAGTCTGACTGATCAAGATGGAATATGGATAAAGATGGCCGTACCGTAGGTGCAACCACAATGGACGGGCATCTGTTGAGACAAACATGTGGTTCCTGAAGAGGGGCAGCAGCCTTTTCAGTAGCTGCAGGGGCAACAGTCTGGATGATTGACTGATCTGGCCTTGTAACACTAACCAAAATGGCCTTGCTGTGCTGGTACTGCGAACGGCTGAAAGCATGGGGAAACTACAGCCGTAATTTTTCCCGAGGGCATGCAGCTTTACTGTATGGTTAAATGATGATGGCGTCCTCTTGGGTAAGTTATTCCGGAGGTAAAATAGTCCCCCATTCGGTTCTCCGGGCGGGGACTACTCAAGAGGACGTCGTTATCAGGAGAAAGAAAACTGGCGTTCTACGGATCGGAGCGTGGAATGTCAGATCCCTTAATCGGGCAGGTAGGTTAGAAAATTTAAAAAGGGAAAGGCTGTAGATTGCACTAAGTACTCGGAGATGAAGAAGCTTGCACAGAATAAAGTAGCATGGAGAGCTGCATCAAACCAGTCTCAGGACTGAAGACAACAACAACAACAACAACATGGATAAAGTCCAAACAAGAATGTAAGTTATTGATATGCTATTGTAGTTTCAATAATCAGAAAGTAACAACTAGAACACAAAATTAAGTTTTTTTTGCCACTTTTATTATTTTTTTTATTTTAATATTCAAACGAAAGGCACACAAAAGTTTCCGTGAATGCGTAAGAAAAATTCAGTTCCATTAATTTTTCCATACTGAACTAACCGTGTCGTCAAAGCATGCATTTCCTCCACAAATCAAATTTTAAAGAGAGTTACGCCTTTTTTTCATAAAAGGAGCGGTTAGTGAGCGAGTCCTCACTTGTAAGGATCCTTTCGGTGCCCAGAATAACATCGAATGACTTAACATGCAATCTCCCAAAGACATTCTTTGTCCTCTACGTTGACTAAGCCATTTCAGTAAGCATTCTTCAAGATGCATAAACCTCCCTGGGCCTGCTTCTTCCCACGTTATGATACTGTTCTGCAATATTATCTTTCTAATTTAGGATTATCGACAGCATGGATGACGGAATGCCGAAACTTTCCGTTGCAGCCTATTTGTTTTCCCTCCACATTCAGGGAGCTCAACAACGCGCTTATTTTCTGCGAAATTCGAAGCCTTGTACTTCTTTGAAGTTATTCTTACAACTGATTCATGTACTGTGGTAAGTTATGCATTGCTGAGAATGTTAAGGAGTGTCGAGAAGAGCTTATTGACGAAACAATTTGAACTTTACGAAGGTGATTGTCTACAGCTGCTGCATATTTTAAAGAAATCATATCTGTTCAATCAGTTACTCAGTTGTATATTTATCCTCAACTTGTTTCGATTATTACAATTATCTTCACAGGAGGTTCACTGATGTACTCTATTTTTCTTCTGTGAAGGTACTGTAACAATCCAAACCAGTATAAATAAACATACGACTGTAAAGCTGATGGCACAAATCAGTTTTCTTTTTTTAAAGACGAAACAGTTATCTGAACAACTGACGATACAAATCGAATTATCTAGTTTTCGATACCCGTTGACTTAGAATTATAGTGTTTGTGGTGAGTCTGTCATGACAATCGCTCCGATTTTATAAAGAGTAACTGCACAAAGGACTTCTCTGATTTCTCCAGGTTTTTTCAGGGTACTTGACAACAAGTTCGATTTATCGGGAATGTTTAGCAAACTCAAGTGGCAGACTCTGCAAGAGAGGCACTCTGCATCTCGGTGTAGCTTGCTCACCAGGTTTCGAGAGGGTGCTTTTCTGGATGAGGCATCGAATATATTGCTTCCCCCTACTTATATCTCCCGAGGAGACCACGAATGTAAAATTAGAGAGATTCGAGCGTGCACGGAGGCTTTCCGGCGGTCGTTCTTCCCGCGAACCATACGCGACTGGAACCGGAAAGGGAGGTAATGACAGTGGCACGTAAAGTGCCCTCCGCCACACATCGTTGGGTGGCTTGCGGAGTATAAATGTAGATATAAATGTAGAACACCTTTCTAGCGGGGTCTCACAGCCATTCACGCCATGCGACGTTACTTTTACTTTTTACCTGACCAAATAAATACAATTTTGCAAAATACTGGAAAAGTTTATTTTTCATACTGACATCAGAAAAAGTCCTAAAGCATCCCCGACTGCGGCGCTCGTGAGTCTGCGATTCCGCGGTGCTGCTATTCCTTCCGGCGTGTTGTTACGCAAAGCGCTCTGCGCTGCTCTTCTGGGCTGTGCCGCGGGGTCTGGGGATACGCGCCGCGGGCACGAACTCGACCCGGCGAAGCCCTAGGAAGCGCGGAACCGGCCGGCGCAGAAAGGCCACAGCCGCTGCTGACATTTCCAGCCGCCGGCCGCTGCGATGGAAATGGAGCTCGATCTAGAACTGGCGGCTGGAGCACTAGAGGCGGTGCCCTACACGGACGCTGGAGCCGATATTGTGGTATTCTGCCCAGTGCTATGTGTTGGGGGTTGTTTGGGGAAGGAGACCAGACAGCGTGGTCATCGGTCTCATCGGAGTAGGGAAGGACGGGGAAGGAAGTCAGCCGTGCCCTTTGAATGGAACCATCCCGGCATTTGCCTGGAGCGATTTAGGGAAATCACGGAAAACCTAAATCAGGATGGCCGGACGCGGGATTGAACCATCGTCCTCCCGAAAGCGAGTCTAGTGTCTAACCACTGCGCCACCTCGCTCGGTCCCAGTGCTATGGCATGCAATCTCGCTTCGTAGGAAGTTAGTTAGATTCATTAATTTCGCTTAAAGTTCCAATTTGAGGTAGCCTGTGAATTCCTGTCGGGAACCTATGCTTGGCTGTGCAGCAATGGGAACTTACATCCCCTTATCTGAAGTCGGGAGTGCGAGGCCGGCCGGGGGCCATCCCAGCAGTTTCGGAAACAAAGCGCTCCCTGGAAGATAGCGGAATCGCTCTGGTCCGAATAAAAGTTTGCGTCCCCAACTTACCGAAAGCAAATGCCAAAGGCAGAAGACTGTCAGACGTATTCACCTGACGTCCCTTGAAAGAGAAGGTTTGCCCCAAAACACAGGCTTTTCCAGTTTTAGCCACGACAAAGGAAACCAGAATCTGGGGATTTTTTTTCACTTCAAATGCAAGTTTATTATTCGTTAAACCAACAAACTGTCAAGTAGAGAGCGATTGAGGTAGTCAGGGGAAGACAGAAAATAATTGTAATCGAGAGGACCGATGTTAGGAAGGAAAGTAAATGGTGGAAATTGAAACGAACCCCACCACTGGCCGTATACAGCGAAGTAGGAGTCGAGAAGGACACTTCCGCCCCCTGAAAAGCTCGTGGTTAACTAAGATAAACTGTAGGAAGGAGAAGTTTATAAAAGTAACGACAAGTCTGATTTGCTAAACTCCACCCCACGTAACTTGAGAGGCATTTCGCCCCCGTAAACAGAATGGAAAAGGTAAATCGTTATTGACTTCTGTACTCGATACTTGTGCCAACTTGCAGGGTTTACCGTTCCTACCGATTCTAATTGTCGAACTTCGTCCCTAAGGGCATCAAAAACTCGTAGAGCCTAGTCATGCACCTTCTCTTGTATAGTGGTCTCGTGGACTGTGGTGCGGATGTCTACGTTTCTTGTCCAACACTGAGCTCCTGTGATCCATCGGTAGCAAATGTTTTGCAGCGCTTGGAGTTTGTTGTAGTTGGAGATGCACGTAGTTCCCCACGAGGTGGAGCCATATAACATTGTGGGTTCCACCGTTGCCTTACACAATTGGAGTGTAGTCTTAGGGTTGAGATACTTACTCTTCAGGAACGGAATCAATGACTTGGCCATCTTCTGGGCTGCCGTCTTCATGTCGTCAATATGCTGCTTAAAGAGCAATTTTTTGTCAAGGTGGACAACGAGGTACTTCACTCCCGGCGACCATGGGATAAACTGATCAGCTATTTGGAGTCTGTCGTTTAGAGCTGGTTTCCTTCGTGTGAACAAAACGGCTGCCGTCTTCGTCGGGTTGATCGTTATCTTATTTTGCAGCGCCCAGCGTTCCATTACAGCAAGTTGCCGTTGCATTCCTACCGCCGCCATCCAGTGCAGCCCTCTCGAGATGGTAAGTTCACACCAGGCGGCGTAGTACTTCACAACTTGCAGCCATCTCAACAGATAACATCGTGAGACCGAACCAGCAGCAGTTGGGGCTAAAGGAATATTCTTGGACGAGCAGTGCTCAATAAGCTTCACTTATTCCACTGCAGGCTTGCATTTGCTATTGACTTGATTTCAGCTACAGTTTGTTCGGTGCGTTCTCATCTCTGAGTTGCGCATTAGATTCAGTTAGTTGTTTCGCACTGTTTTCCACAGTGAATCACAGGTACCTATTTACGTTTACGGTTAAAAGCGTTTGTGAGTGTTTGATTTACTTTAAAGTAAGATTGCAGTTCGGGAATATTTAACCTTTCAATGTTAGACTGCCATTAATTCTAATTAGAATCGGATTGGGTATCAGGCAAACCGACCTTTATACCGAGCACATTTGAAAACTCTGATAGTAAGACTTTGTACAGTTATGTTCTTGAATGCCATTAAAAATGGTTAAAATGGCTCTAAGCACTACGGGACTTAACATCTGATGTTATCAGTCCCCTAGACTTAGAACTACTTAAACCTAACTAAGCTGACATCACACACATCTATGCCCGAGGCAGGATTCGAACCTGCGACCGTAGCAGCATTCCGGACTGAAGCGCCTGGAACCACTCGGCCACAGCGGCCGGCTGAATGCAATTAAGCAACAAATTATATTATTGAAACTTCCTGGCAGATTAAAACTGTGTGCCCGACCGAGACTCGAACTCGGGACCTTTGCCTTTCGCGGGCAAAGCGGTAGAGCACTTGCCCGCGAAAGGCAAAGGTCCCGAGTTCGAGTCTCGGTCGGGCACACAGTTTTAATCTGCCAGGAAGTTTCATATCAGCGCACACTCCGCTGCAGAGTGAAATTCTCATTCTGGAAATTATATTATTACTGTAAGAATATGAGACGCCTGCAGCCGTCCTCATCATCTTACTTATTGTGTAGCTACCAGTTTCAACGCTTCGGTGCTCCATCTTCAGGCCTTAGTGATGTCAGCGCTCCAGCCATCAACTGCAGTTGATAGTTGGCGTGCTGACATCACAGTTACAGATAGTCTGCGTGAATCAGTTAGGTTGGCCACTGATGCAGCGTATATCTGGAACGTGATAACCCCTTCAGCACCAACTAACGCCTGAAGATGGCGCATTGAAGCGCCGAAACTGGTAGCTACACAATAACTAAGATTACAAGGACGACAGTAGGCGTTCCATTTGCAATAGTGAACGGCCGTGTCCCCAAGACCTTCACCCCCGACAGGATGGACATACAAACATTACATTATTGATCAATTTAATACCATTCTCCTCATTAATTTACCAACAAATCCCCCTACAACTTCCTCAATAAGCGCTCTTTCGTTCTGAATGCTGAGCGTCGCAAGATCAGTTCATCCTACCCGACAGAATCGTAGTACAACATACTGGTTTTGTTTGAAGAAAGGTATAGGAAGCACCGTTTCAACACACATCACCTTCAACTCGGAATAAAGGTCAGGGTGCCTGATACCCAATCTGATTCTAATTAGAATTAATGGCCTCTGATATGCTGCGAGCTACAAACCAAGAGTTCTGCTCAATGGACAAGCGTACCACGTGGAGAACCTCTGCTGGCTGTCTGCGTTTAACAGGCACCAAAAATGGTTCAAATGGCTCTGAGCACTATGGGACTTAACATCTGAGGTCATCAGTCCCCTAGAACTTAGAACTACTTAAACCTAACTAACCTAAGGACATCACACACATCCATGCCCGAGGCAGGATTCGAACCTGCAACCGTAGCGGTCGCGCGGTTCCAGACTGAAGCGCCTAGAGCCGCTCGGCCGCACCGGGCGCCTTAACTGGCATCAGTCTTGTGTACTTTGCTGCCGAGTACTGTGCACCTGTCTGGTTGGAAAGTGTAAATGTGAAGAAGGTAGACACGAAACTGAACGACACAATGCGCTTCATTACTGGTTGCATCAAATCAACCCCATGCCACTGGTTACCTATATTGAGTCACATCCCCCCACCTCACTTAAGACGGAAACAAGGTCTACTGAGGGAGGCCGAGAAAATGTACGCATCACCCTCTCTATCACTGCACCAGGAATTCTGTCGTCCTCCACAGCAACGATTTCGATCAAGAAGACCAGCAAGTGTTACTGCAGAACAACTCATCGCTGATGATTTTGACGTAAATGAAAGCTGGAACCATGAGGGGTCAACAAAAACATTGGAAACAAGAGCCCATCACCTTGATCCCACAAAGAATCCAAACGGTTTTGACCTACAGAGGAACCTCTAGTGCCGCCTCAACAGGTTAAGGACTGGACATGGTTGTTGCAGCTACTTCAGGTACAAATGGGAGTGGATCAGTTCACCAATGTGTGAATGTAATCAAGAAGAGCAGTCAATTGAAAATCTAGTCGAACGCTGTCCACTCCATTCATACCCTGGAATTCCCGACGACTTGTTCACTCTCACACCCAGCTTAGTTAATTGCTTGAAAAACACGGACTTTAAGGTTTAATCTTGTCTTATATCATATGTGATAGATGCCGTGTTTCTTGACTTCCGCAAGGCGTTCGATACAGTTCCCCACAGTCGTTTAATGAACAAAGTAAGATCATATGGCCTATCAGACCAATTGTGTGATTGGATTGAAGAGTTCCCAGGTAACAGAACGCAGCATGTCATTCTCAATGGAGAGATGTCTTCCGAAGTAAGAGTGATTTCAGGTGTGCCGCAGGGGGGTGTCGTAGGACCGTTCCTATTCACAATATACATAAATGACCTTGTGGATGACATCGGAAGTTCACTGAGGCTTTTTGCGGATGATGCTGTGGTATATCGAGAGGTTGTAACAATGGAAAATTGTACTGAAATGCAGGAGGATCTGCAGCGAATTGACGCATGGTGCAGGGAATGGCAATTGAATCTCAATGTAGACAAGTGTAATGTGCTGCGAATACATAGAAAGAAAGATCCACTACCATTTCGCTACAAAATAGCAGGTCAGCAACTGGAAGCAGTTAATTCCATAAATTATCTGAGAGTACGCATTAGGAGTGATTTAAAATGGAATGATCATATAAAGTTGATCGTCGGTAAAGCAGATGCCAGACTGAGATTCATTGGAAGAATCCTAAGAAAATTCAATCCGAAAACAAAGGAAGTAGGTTACAGTGCGCTTGTTCGCCCGCTGCTTGAATACTGCTCAGCAGTGTGGGATCCGTACCAGATAGGGTTGATAGAAGAGATAGAGAAGATCCAACGAAGAGCAGCGCGCTTCGTTACAGGATCATTTACTAATTGCGAAAGCGTTACGAAGATGATTGATAAACTCCAGTGGAATACTCTGCAGGAGAGACGCTCAGTAGCTCGGTACGGGCTTTTGTTGAAGTTTCGGGAACATACCTTCACCGAGGAGTCAAGCAGTATATTGCTCCCTCCTACGTATATCTCGCGAAGAGACCATGAGGCTAAAATCAGAGAGAGATTGGAGCCCACACAGAGGCATACCGACAATCTTTCTTACCACGAGCATTACGAGACTGGAATAGAAGGGAGAACCGATAGAGGTACTCAAGGTACCCTGCGCCACGCACCGTCGGGTGGCTTGCGGAGTATGGATGTAGATGTAGATGTTGTTGTTGTTGTGGTCTTCAGTCCTGAGACTGGTTTGATGCAGCTCTCCATGCTACTCTATCCTGTGCAAGCTTCTTCATCTCCCAGTACCTACTGCAACCTACATCCTTCTGAATCTGCTTACTGTATTCATCTCTTGGTCTTCCCCTACGATTTTTACCCTCCACGCTGCCCTCCAATACTAAATTGGTGATCCCTTGATGCCTCAGAACATCTCCTACCAACCGATTCCTTCTTCTGGTCAAGTTGTGCCACAAACTTCTCTTCTCCCCAATCCTATTCAATACTTACTCATTAGTTATGTGATTACCCATCTAATCTTCAGCATTCTTCTGTAGCACCACATTTCGAAAGCTTCTATTCTCTTCTTGTCCAAACTATTTACCGTCCATCTTTCACTTCCATACATGGCTACACTCCATACAAATACTTTCAGAAATGACTTCCTGACACTTAAATCTATACTCGATGTTAACAAATTTCTCTTCTTCAGAAACGCTTTCCTTGCCATTGCCAGTCTACATTTCATATCCTCTCTACTTCGACCATCATCAGTTATTTTGCTCCCCAAATAGCAAAACTCCTTTACTACTTTAAGTGTCTCATTTCCTAATCTAATACCCTCAACATCAACCGACTTAATTCGACTACATTCCATTATTCTCGTTTAGCTTTTGTTGATGTTCATCTTATATCCTACCTTCAAGACACCATACATTCCGTTCAACTGCTCTTCCAAGTCCTTTGCTGTCTCTGACAGAATTACAATGTCATCGGCGAACCTCAACGTTTTTATTTCTTCTCCACGGATTTTAATACCTACTCCGAATTTTTCTTTTGTTTCCTTTACTGCTTGCTCAATATACAGATTGAATAACATCGGGGAGAGGCTACAACCCTGTCTTACTCCCTTCCCAACCACTGCTTCCCTTTCCTGTCCCTCGTCTCTTATAACTGCCATCTGGTTTCTGTACAAATTGTAAATTGCCTTTCCCTCCATGTATTTTACCCCTGCCACCTTTAGAATTTGAAAGAGAGTATTCCAGTCAACATTGTCAAAAGCTTTCTCTAAGTCTACAAATGCTAGAAACGTAGGTTTGCCTTTCCTTAATCTTTCTTCTAAGATAAGTCGTAAGGTCAGGATTGCCTCACGTGTTCCAGTATTTGTACGGAATCCAAACTGATCTTCACCGAGGTCGGCTTCTACTAGTTTTTCCATTCGTCTGTAGAGAATTCGTGTTAGTATTTTGCAGCTGTGGCTTATTAAACTGATTGTTCGGTAATTTTCACATCTGTCAACACCTGCTTTCTTTGGGATTGGAATTATTATATTCTTCTTGAAGTCTGAGGGTATTTCGCCTGTTTCATACATCTTGCTCACCAGATGGTAGAGTTTTGTCATGACTGGCTCTCCCAAGGCCGTCAGTAGTTCCAATGGAATGTTGTCTACTCCGGGGGCCTTGTTTCGACTCAGGTCTTTCAGTGCTCCGTCAAACTCTTCACGTAGATGTAGATGTATATTGTATAAAATCACTTGTGTTATATCAACTGTATATTGTATAAAATCGCCGTACGATTACATAAAGAAGTAAACCTTCAATGGCAGCTCGTCCAGCAAAGTTCATTGACGATTAGGTGTGCCTTGCGGACGAGGACGGCTCGAGCCATGAGACAGCTGGGCAGTGGCGCCCGTTTCGCTGCTCGCCGGCCGGCGGCAGATCGTTGCCCCGCCGGGCCGCGGTCACGGCTGGCCCTCCGCCACCCCCTCCCCCTCCCCCGCGCCCGCCCCCGCTGTGAGTTATGTCCAGCGAGCCGCGTCCGATCCGATCCGCCCCGCTCGACCACGACGCCCGGCGCGGTAAAAATAGCGCCTCGGCGCCTCCTCCCCCTCTGACTGCCGCCGCCTCCATTGTCTCAGCGGACAAAAGGCGCGCGCAACAGGTAGGTATCCGCCGGCGCCTTCCGTCTGGTAGCGCTCCGGGCACGCCGCAACACGTTGCGCGGGGCTCTCACGTGTGAACGCGTACCGGCGGCGGCTAGGCACACCATTACCTCTCACTCCTTTAAGGCCATCTCCGTACGAGGGGCGTTCAATAGGTAACGCAGCACTTCTTTTTTTCTAAGAGCAGGTTAGTTTTATTCAGGACACCAGTACAACATATTATTGCCCACTCTTTTGGCTACAAAATCCTATCTTTGAACATAATCTCCGTCAACGCGACGGCTCCTCGCCACCTTACTGGGAGGGCCTGTATTCCCACATGTTACCACTCTACTGGTTGACATGCGGGAAGCCAAGGAGGCTTGCTCCATCCCACCTCTTGCTCGCTGTTCCGTCCCCCTGCAGGCCATTACGTCTTTCGTGACTCGGAAGGTCATGCGTTGGTGGGAGGCTCAGTGGCTGGACGTGAGGGATAATAAGTTGCGAGCGGTGAAGGATTCTGTCCGACCGTGGCTCACCTCCTTCCGGCAACGACGCGCTGAGGAAGTAGCCCTTACACGACTTAGAATAGGACATTGTTCTTTGACACATGGTTTTCTGTTACGTCGTGAGGAGCCACCAACGTGTCAGACATGTGGGATACAGCTGTCGATACGACATATTTTAACTGAGTGTGTTTTATATGTAGGTTTGAGGGAAGATTTAAATTTACCACCAGACCTGCCCTCTATTTTAACTAATAATGAGGCAAGTGTCGCTAGAGTTTTACGTTTTTGTGTGATGTCTGGCCTTCTTCCCAAAATATTGGGACTGAAGTCTTAATGTGCTGTCCAGTGGTTTGGTCACCCATTATTTGTAAGTGGTCACTCAGCCACCGTTAATTATTTTTACCTGTTTGTACTGCTATTTTATTTTTAGTTTTATCTCCCTGTTTTGATGTGCTGTGTCCAATGTTGCAATTTAAACAATACCAATTCTCTCACAATTCGGCTCTGAATTGAACTTTTGGGAACGGGCGCTGATAACCTCGCTGTTGTGCGCCCTAAAACACTAATAATAATCATCATCATCTACTGGTTGACGTCGCGGCCAACGTCTTGACGCCGCGCGGAGTGGCCGAGCGCTTTGAGGCGCCATGTCACGGACTTCGCGGCCCCTCCCGCCAGAGATTCGAGTCCTCCGTCGGGTATGGGTGTGTGTGTGTGTTGTTCTTAACATAAGATAGTTTAAGTAGTGTCTACGTCTAGGGACCGATGACCTCAGCAGTTTGGTCCCTTAGAAATTCACACACACTGCAACGTGTTGATGCATTTTTGTGGCACCTCGAATGAGAGTGTCCGCACGTTCCAGCATTCCAGGAGTTTACAGTTGTACGCGCAGCCGCTCAGCACGCGGGACCCCGGGCAGGTTTGCGCAACCTTGTTGCGATCATGACAGGCGCCTCGCCCAACGACTCACCATGCTTTTGTTCACTGCCAGGTCTAGAGTTCCTGCAAGCGCCTATGAATATCTGCGGAGGTCTGGTTTTCCGCCAAAAGAAACTCAATGACAGCTCTCTGCTTGGAACGCCGTTTTCTGAAGTATTGTCCCGTGAGTCTGGCTGAAGGTAGTTGCCAAACTTCCGCCACACAATGGAATTTTTGGGGCTTCAGAATTTCGCCTGCTTCAGGGAAAAACGTCATTTCGGCTTCATTTAAAATTTAGGATCGTTTCTTTATCGATAGAGGCACTGTTGAGATCTATACCACAACTGATTTCCGGATTTCTTAAGGTTTTTTAAAGGACCTTATGTCACGTATAAAATAAATAACAGGCCAGAAGGGCTTTAGTCACAATTTTTTTTTTCAAACAATGCATGAAGGCGAGCCGCTATGGGCTGCTCATATCTGTAAAGCCATAGGTAGCAATAAAGCCATAGGTATGGCTTTACAAATACGAGCAGCCCATAGCGACTTGCCTTCATGCAATGTTTTTTTAAAAAAATTTGTGACTAAAGCCCTTCTGGCCTGTTATTTATTTTATGCGTGACATGTAAGTACTGTCTGTCTTGTATTGTTAGTCAGTACTTACAGTCTGTTATATAAAAAATGTTCTTTTTCCATAAATTTGTAATTATATTATAGGCCACTTCAAACATTTAAATGCTGATGAAGGCACTCTTAGAAGTGTTGAGACCTGGTTAATAAAACTAAAAATTGAGACCGAGGGCTCATTTGTTTCAACTTTAATTTATAAACGGCCAGTGAACCAAGCAGCCATGTTTAAAACTTTTGAAACTCTGTCTGATTCTCCGCCCTCTTTGAGAAATCCTTTGGTAGAACGAGAATGACTCCGTATAGCAAAAGTCTTCGACTGACATTACTGACGATTTTTATTTAAAATTCAAGCAGAGGTTGGGTTCAAACCCGGGACCCAGAATGTAGTGAATGCTAGTCAAAGACGCTACCCGTAGACCACGGTCGCTCCACAACAAACATAAAAATAAAAGAACGTCAATCAATCGCTCTTCCTCTAGAACTGTATGTCACTTCCTGCTAAATTTTATCTCGATTTATGCTTAAACGTTGATTACATGTTAACCTATAACTCCGGCGCCAACGTTCACAGGGCGTAGTGTGGACCAAAGCAAGAGAAAAATGTCTGCTAAGCATGGCTCTAAAATGGATACCTTAAGTGGTGAGGGCGCTTGTTCATCTTCGGTACTGTGAAACACATATCCTCTACTGCAAGCTCTTTGCTTTCCACATTCTGGGATTACGTAGTAGGGACCAAAACAAGAAAACCAAGTCTAGTAAACCTGAAGATCTATGGGTACATGTTCAGTAGAAGAGATGCGTTTCGCAGCAGCGAAGATGAACAAGTAGTGCTCATAGGTCTTCAGGTATGCACTTTAGAGCCCATGTTTACCATACTTTTTTTCTTGTTTTGGACCATACTACCACCTCTGAAGGTGGTGTTCTGGCTCACCCTATTTACGTGTTTATCTGTCAGCACGAGTAATGTACAGAAATTAACATTAGAAGTGGAGCATCGGACACTCGTACCGACTTGCGACGGTCGCTGATCTCTCTGAGGAAGATGTGTTAGGCTCGCGGGACGGAGTGTACGAAGAATACGTTTGTGTTTGAAGCCAATGAGTGTAAAATATTGTCCAAATTTCCTCCTGTGTGTTTTATGGGCAATTCTGCAGATGAGCAGCGGGTCGCCGTTCCTCCATCAGAGGTTAGCGAGCCGTAAAACGGGAACCAGTTTGGGCGGAGAGCCTGCGAGGACAAAGCGACCACACACACTCACCTGCAGCTGGCGGCGGCTGCGCAGAGCCGGTGCCCGGTTTGGCTTTCCTCGCAGCGCTGCCGACACGGCAGCTATTCCGGCGCTGCTTGCGCAACCGCGCGCCGTATTGACATACTTATACTCCGGAGCGCACGCCCACGCTGCCTGCCCTGGACCCACTCAGCGCTTACCGCCCCTGACATCAGGCGACGCTGGGACCCCGACGGGCGTCTCTACTCCTTCCTCTTAGCCAGTTGGTTAGGTGTGCTGAAGGAATACTCTGACTAGTTTGACTGCAGGTTGAGTCCTTTTTGTCTTCCTTCTGACTGGAACGAGCTCACTCAGCCAGGATTCTTGCCAGCAAAGCAACTAACTGCCGAAGAAGTGACGGAATCACCTAAATGTGACGTAGTAGTGTCGGTGATCTCTGTGCTACACCGGTGCGCAAAACTTAGGGACGAAAGTGACTTTCGCACGACGTGTCTCTGGCCAACTAACAATTCCCTAAAACTAGGACTATAGAAAAAATTACTACAGTTTCGTACAGAAGATATGTGAAAGAAATACACAACGGAGCGAATGTAAATGACACTTTTATTCAAATACAATAAATACACTACTGGCCATTAAAATTGCTACACCAAGAAGAAATGCAGATGATAAACGGGTATTCATTCGACAAATATATCATACTAGAACTGACATGTGATTACATTTTCACGCAATTTGGGTGCATAGATCCTGAGAAATCAGTACCCAGAACAACCACCTCTGGCCGTAATAACGGCCTTGACACGCCTGGTCATTGAGTCAAACAGAGCTTGGATGGCGTGTACAGGTACAGCTGCCCATGCTGCTTCAACACGATACCACAGTTCATCAAGAGTAGTGACTGGCGTATTGTGACGAGCCAGTTGCTCGGCCACCATTGACCAGACGTTTTCAGTTGGTGAGAGATCTGGAGAATGTGCTGGCCAGGGCAGCAGTCGAACATTTTCTGTATCCAGAAAGTCCCGTACAGGACCTGTAACATGCGGTCGTGCATTATGCTGCTGAAACGTAGGGTTTCGCAGAGGTCGAATGGAGGGTAGAGCCACGGGTCCTAGCACATCTGAAATGTACCGTCCACTGTTCAAAGTGCCGTCAATGCGAACAAGAGGTGACCGAGACGTGTAACCACTGGCACCCCATACCTTCACGCCGGGTGATACGCCAATATGGCGATGACGAATACACGCTTCCAATGTGCGTTCACCGCGATGTCGCCAAACATTGATGCGACCATCATGATGTTGTAAACAGAACCTGGATTCATCCGAAAAAAATTACGTTATGCCATTCGTGCACCCAGGTTCGTCGTTGAGTACACCATCGCATGCGCTCCTACCTGTGATGCAGGGTCCCAAGGGTAACCGCAGCCATGGTCTCCGAGCTGATAGTCCATGCTGCTGCAAACGTCATCGAACTGTTCGTGCAGATGGTTGTTGCCTTGCAAACGTCCCCATCTGTTGACTCAGGGATCGAGACGTGGCTGCACGATCCTTTACAGTCATGCGGATAAGATGCCTGTCATCTCGACTGCGAGTGATACGAGGCCGTTGGGATCCAGCACGGCGTTCGGTATTACCCTCCTGAACCCACCGATTCCATATTCTGCTAACAGTCATTGGATCTCGACCAACGTGAGCAGCAATGTCGCGATACGATAAACGGCAATCGCGATAGGCTATAATCCGACCTTTATCGAAGTCGGAAACGTGATGGCACGCATTTTTCCTCCATACACGAGGCATCAGAACAACCTTTCGCCAGGCGACGCCGGTCAGCTGCTGTTTGTGTATGAGAAATCTGTGGGAAACTTTCCTCATGTCAGCACGTTGTAGGTGTCGCCACCGGCGCCAACGTTGTGTGAATGCTCTGAAAAGCTAATCATTTGCATATCACAACATCTTCTTCTTGTCGGTTAAATTTCGCGTCTGTAGCACGTCATCTTAGTGTTGTAGCAATTTTAATAGTCAGCAGTGTGCAATAAACAGACCGCGATTCACGGTGGTCGCTTCGGAATTACAAAACGCGGATCATGGTTCGTAATGAGGTGTGTAATCACAACGGACGGCAAAACATGGTCTGCAACGTTCTCCCATCCTGGCCACAAGACTGATAAGGAGTTATCGAGGTACGGCCTCCCATTCTACCACGGCGTGGGTGACAGCTGCTGGACCGTCATTGCTGCATATGGACGTGCTCCCCCAAACCGAGCCACACGTGCTTGACGGGAATTAACCAGATAGGCCAGTCCATCCGCCGAATATACCCTCGTTCCCAGAGCTCCTTCACCTCCATCGATCGATGCGGTCGGATATTATCGTCTATAAATATGAAGCCAGGGTACCCCTGAAATGACGCGTTGGGGAAGAAGAACATTGTCAAAATAACGTTAACGGTTTGTGTTGCGTGTTCAAAGATTTGGAGGTCAGTACGCCCACACAACGTTATGCTTCCCACACGATGAGACCTGAAGCGTCAAAACGATAATGTTTTACTGCGTTTCTGGATCGTGTTCCACCTCTCGCCGTATCAGGGCACGTCCAGCACTGTCGAACATGACAAATGAAATATCATCCAGTATTTTTTAACATTCTATAAATTTTTCTGGGCACATACATCTTTCTACGTACAAATTATGTACAAACCAGCAAAGCTACTTACGAAAGTTTAAAAAAATGCCTATGATGTGTAAGGAAACATAAATACACACTTCATATGTTCTTGCAACGGAGAAGATGTTGATTTGAGTTGATTTTCGTGAAGTAGATGCACTGAGGCACCTATAAACACACAACGTTCCACTTGATGGCTCACGGTCTTCTATTATATCCAGCCAATTATCTGCAGTATTTTTCTGCAAGTTCAGGAAACTTCTGACTAGATGGTAACACCAGAGAGGTATGGTACGTAGAAGTCTTACTGTTCAAAAGTGCTAAGTGATTTCGTGAGACTTAAGTGTCCTATCAACCACGAAATGGCTAAAAGCTTTCCCAGGGCACCAGTGTGAGATTCTCGTATTGTTCTCAACGCTTGTACGATATGATTTGTGCCTGAAATGAATTAATTCTGTAGTACGGTTATACTTTTTTTTTTAATTCTGGGTCTGTCGGTGCTGGCACAAAATTCCTGCGGAAAGTGAAATATTCGTCCATTATGGAGTGAAGCAAGCCGAATAACCATCCAAGTGCGTCTGCGGTATAGCTCCAACATCTATATCTACTGATTGGCGACTCCATAGAGTTCTGTAAGCACAACAACCATATACGTGAAATTAGAGAGAAGGTTCAAATGGTTCAAATGGCTCTGAGCGCTATGGGACTTAACATCTATGGTCATCAGTCCCCTAGAACTTAGAACTACTTAAACCTAACTAACCTAAGGACAGCACACAACACCCAGCCATCACGAGGCAGAGAAAATCCCTGACCCCGCCGGGAATCGAACCCGGGAACCCGGGCGTGGGAAGCGAGAACGCTACCGCACGACCACGAGATGCGGGCTAGAGAGAAGGTCAGCGTTGGCCGTAATATTGACGGTTTATTGACAGCAAACTCGATTTTCAATCACATAGTGATAATCGTCAGTGCTGGAAGTTAAAATTTCACATAGCGATCAGAGAATAAAAAACAAAAGATCACAGATACTCCGAGTATCTGTTGGAAAGAACATACCTGTGGTGTACAAATTAAACACATAGGCACTGGTGTCAAGTTATTATCAGTAACCAAAACTTATGAAACGATCACAATAACTGAAGCCTATGTTTACATTCACCCATACAGCAGACCTCGGTGTGACAGGGTCTTTAAACGTACTCTATGTGACGTGTGTCACGTGAAGACTTAACAGTACTTTATTTGGCAAGAGATTACCACAAAATACCAAACTGCACTTGCAAGTCATTAATTGAATATTTCAAATTTAAAACTGTACATTAATAACGCATAGCAAAAAAGAAAGGGGGAAATGCACATCTTGCCAACAAGATGTTGCCAATGATGTTGGCGAGATGTGGATTTCAATTATATTTTCTTAAGATTCTTTGAATGACCCTCTGTCTTCTATCTGCTTTTAGTACACTTAGTTATTCATGTGGTCATTCTTCATTAGCTCGCTCTGAAGATTCGCTTCTAGGTATATTAAGGGTAGTAACTGCCTTTGTCGGAAACAGACTAATCGGAAACCACTTTTTTGAGTCGTCAGTTTTGATTCGACCCGTCACGAATTCTTCTGTTATGCCAACCTCTTCGTCTTAGAGTTGTACTTGCATCCCATGTCCTCAACTGTTTGCTGGATACAGTTCTTTAATCTCTGATTGCATCTGCAGTTTTTAAGCCTTGCAGCTTTCTCTAGTATCGTAGAAGTTATTCCCTGATGTCTTTACACATGTCCTACCAGTCTGGCCGGCCGCGGTGGCCGAACGGTTCTAGGCGCTACAGTCTGGAACCGCGCCACCACTGCGATCGCAGGTTCGAATCCTGCCTCGGGCGTGGACGTGTGTGATGTCCTTAGGTTAGTTAGGTTTGAGTAGTTCTAAGTTCTAGGGGACTGGTGACCTCAGAAGTTAAGTCCCATAGTGCTCAGAGGCATTTGAACCATTTTCCTTTCATTCTGTCCCACCTTCCTGTCAGTGTTTTCCATACTTTTCATTGGTCGCCGATTCTGCGAAAAACTTTCTCCTTCCTTACCAGTTGTCTTTGGGGTCTCGCAGAATTAATCATTCGCTAACACACAATGCTGTTCTTCAAAAACATGTTCTCAGAAATTTTTTCGTCAAATTATGGCCTATTTATGTGCATAATGTTACATTTAATTACGTTCAGGATGAACTGCTAGTACCTGGAACCTTCATCATCAATTTTGGCAGATCTTCGTCAATTTCGCTACAGTCTTGTGGCGTTGCAACGTGCCTAACAACCTCACACAACTTCCGACTTGATCTACCCTACCATTTACGTAATTTGTAAACTTGCTTGTGGTACTCCCTAAATTACCATTAAATCTGTTTAGTTTGTGGCGATAAGAATAACTTGTTCAGTTGTAGGACCCTTCTGAACAACAAGGGACCTATAATACTCCCTATGTGGCACTTCCCAAATTACATCTGTCGATCTTGTCCCGTTACGAATAACGTGTCGAGTCTCGTATGCTTAAAACTACTGAATACAGTCACGAGTCTGGTCCGATTACAAACATAGAGGAGGGCGTTTCGTGACAAAAATAACCTGTCAGTCTATTTCCGTCTTCCGAAGTTCTTTGTCTGCAGCGCGCGCAGTCGTTCCTTTCTAGCGCGCTGCTGCCTGCCGCTTTAGCCCTCTCCCTTTCGCTGCCTAATGTACGACATCCGGCGATAGTCGACCGTCGCCGGGTACGGGGGTGCGCCCGACTAGGGCACGCTGCCGTTCACCGGGAGCCGCGGTGGCGGCGTGCGGACATTTGTCGGAGGATGCTAAGTTCACCGGACTTGGATACGATGTGACGTCATTATGACGTATACACGCTACATCGAAAACGATAGAAACCGTATATCGACTATTCGACTTTTGTGAACTTTCGAGAGGTTGTGACAGGGTAGCGCTGTGCTCTGCGCCATTCGTTTAAATGTGTTTTGCGTTCCTTGCGTTTAAATCGTGTATTGCACTGCGTTTGTGTCCTGTGCGTTGTTTTTCGTTTGCTCGTCTCTAATTATTGTGGCTATCCGCTCATGTTGTGATGCAATTCGTATTTTGCATAATCTTGTCTTAGCAAATTATACTGCTGACATAAACCACATTGACATGGCCAGGTACATGCTAAAACTATTGTGGTTGTATACATGACATAATATACAGTACGTCTGGTTTATCATACCACCATGGAATGCTTTGACACTGCATTCAATCATTTCATACGTCAATCAGTACTAGACACTAACCTTTGGTTAAGATTACATTGAGAAATCCACTTCCCCTCGTATTTCATCTCCGGTCGACGATTTTTCTTCAACAATGCCTCATATTTTTCTTTTTAAGTTCGAAATTCAATCATTCTACACACCAGTCATTACTGGACACTAAGGTACCTGTTTCTGCAGTCCGAGTGTAAAATTACTTGGAATTATGGTTGATAAAAGACTATATTGGGATGGACATGTAAATTACTTAGCTAACAAACTTGCACTTTCAGCTATATTATTTAAGAAAAAGAAGTCAGCAAGAGTATGCTGCTACAATCTAATATGTACTGACAAGACCAATTGTATGAAACCATATTAAAATGTTAATAATAAATAAATAAATATTATTTTCGGCGTAAGCATTCAATACAACAATCACACAATCTAATCTGGTCGGGACATAAGAAGACTTCACTTTTTTACGAAACGTGTTGTCCGTGGTGTTTTCAAGGCCACGGTCGGGAATATTTCTATTAATATCCAGCTCTTTTACTTTTATTGGCGAAATACATATACGCTGCCACACAGCTGTTTTCACAATCGCACGTGTCAAAACAAACCACTAGCTGACGACAGTTTACAATCTCGAACGTTCGTAAAAGTCGATAGGTGTTAATCGACTAAAGCGTATATACGTCATAATGACGTCACATCATATCCAGATTGGGTGAACTTAGCATCCTCCACATTTGTCACGGCGGACATTTGCCACGATTTTACCTGCTCCGAAGGTTGGGTCCCCTGTCTCCCCCTCCTCCTGCTCCTCACCCACCGCCCGACCCGCAGTAGCGGTACTTACTGAGCCTTTCCGCTGGTTTACTTAACATAGGACCAGAATCTCTATGGATTTTCCCCCACATTTCTAGAGAGAATTTCGTTGTGGAAGCTATTAAATGCATCTCCCATTGAAATCCGCATCAAATTTCGAGCCTCAGTAAAACTTCGCCAATCTTGGAGATTTTAGGTTCGTCTAAATTATACGTGCCTGCAGCAGCAGCTGCAGCAGCTTTCTGTCGTGTTTTGTGTACCACTGGGGATCAGTTCCGTCTATTATAAATTAATTTGGTATGAATCTCTCGAGTGCTGTTGATACTATTTTTTTTTAACGTAAGACACATATGGTCTTCACTTACATAGCTTGGAAGGCTTGGAGACTGTGTCTTAGAAAGACGTCAACCGAATTTTTAGTTGCTTTTATAAATAGATATATTTCGCGTTTAGTTTTAGTGAATTTCTTTGTTACGGAATTGAGCCTCGCTACGACTTTGTGTTCACTAATCCCTGTATCCGTCGTGATGCTCAGGATTATTTGTGGCTAAGAGGTCAAGTGTGTTTTCGTAATCATTTACAATTTGAATGGCCTCGTGAACTAATTGTTCAAAATAATTTTAAAGAAAGCATTTAGAACAATTACGGAAGTTGTTTTCTATCTACAATAGGGTCTGAAAATGTATTTTTGTCAACATACGGAAGGAAGATTTGAAGTCACTGCCATCTATAATTGTATGAGTATGGTACCTATTTGCGATGAGACTCGAGTTTTCTTTGAAATGTTCAGCAACTGTTTCATCTGAGACCGGGTGTCGGTAAAAGGAGCCAGTTATTAATTTATTCCGGTTGTCGAATATAACCTCCGTCCATACTAAGTCACAGGAACTATCTGCTTCAATGTTGCTTGTGAGCTGGAACATACATTACATTATTTTTCCTTAAGTTGTGCTTCTAGTTTCTGTTGTAGTGCAGATCATTACAATTATGGCTTTTCCCTTCAAAACCTAGGATGCTTTCTCTGTGACCCTGTAAATACCAGAGCTAAACAATGTAGAACAACGTACGTTACAAGCATATCATTCTGTATTACTTCATTTCCTTATTTTATTTTAAAATTGTACGTCGACTTTAGATGACATGTCAACCATAGATGTTCTTATCTCTGTTTATGAAAGTACTTCCAGTCAGCCGGCCGCGGTGGTAGTGCGGTTCTAGGCGCTCCAGTCCGGAGCCGCGCTGCTGCTACGGTCGCAGGTTCGAATCCTGCCTCGGGCATGGATGTGTGTGATGTCCTTAGGTTAGTTCGGTTTAATTAGTTCTAAGTTCTAGGGGACTGATGACCACAGCAGTTGAGTCCCATAGTGCTCAGAGCCATTTGAACCAACTTCCAGTCATGTTTTGAACATTGTTCCGCTACACTTTATTAACTAATGTTTCGCCGCAAGGGATATCGGATTTTAGAGAGTGAATTAATATGGAGTATGTCGTTCTTATTTTCAAACATTCACATACACATTTATTCTTTCCTTATCGTCTTTTGGACATGCAGTTGTAGTAATTAAAGTAGGCACAAATGCAGTGATCAAAAAGAAATGATTAGCGTACATTCGCATTCTCTTTACATCGTTCCTTTCTTGTTGCTCCCATGGCGATGGACTGTTTCTATCGCAATCAGTAAGCGTGATAGGAAGCTACCGTACAGACAGATGGATCTATATTTATACTTGGCAGAACTTATTGCATACTGACATAATCGTCGGTATTCTTTCGTTTCCCAAAAGTTATAAATATTTCGATTTCGGAAAAGAAACTCTGTATTTCGCCAAGATGTCGAAGAAGAAGGCCCCTTACGTACTGGCTGTTTCGAGTAAGATGCGGAGACGGTGGTTTGAAAGCGGACAGAAGAAGCACGAGGAAGGGCGTCCCTTACCTGAGGTTACCGCTACTCAAGCTACCTGGCGAAGGGGCAAGTGTGGCAAATGTCCGGCGTTCGCGGTGTCTGCCTCTGTCGTCGCGTCCACACCCCTGCCTGCCCGCCCCACTAGCGCATGCGCACAAGTGCGGGCGCGTATGCAGCGGACACCCTGCTGCGGATGTTGTGGCCAGCCAAAGGTCGCGCCCAGCCGGCCAGCACGATCCCGGATACGCCGCCACCGGCCCGCCGCAACTTTCGTCATCTTCGCCGTTCTCGGCCTTGTGATTTCTCCTGGCGCTCAGCTGGAGTGTGCCGTACGCTGTTGCTGCTGCTTCGATGCACAGCTGGGGTGCACGCTCGGACAGTGTTCTGTGGGTGCCGGGCAACACAGGTCGTGCGATTCACTGTTACTAATTCATCTACACATCTACATCTACGTGATTACTCTGCTATTCACAATCGAGTGCCTGGCAGAGGTTTCAATGAACCACCTTCACGCTGTCTCTCCACCATCCCACTCTCGAACGGCACGTGGGAAAAACGAGCACTTAAATTTTTTCGTGATTTCTATTATTTTATCGTGATGATCATTTCTCCCTATGTAGGTGGGTGTAACAGAATGTTTGTGCAATCGGAGGAGAAAACAAGTGATTGAAATTTCGTGAGAAGAACCCGTCGCAACGGAAAACGCCTTTGTTTTAATGATTGCCACTCCAATTCACTTGACTTCCGCAAGGCGTTCGATACAGTTCCCGACAGTCGTTTAATGAACAATGTAAGAGCATATCGACTATCAGACTAATTGTGTGATTGGATTGAAGTGATTCTAGATAACAGAGCGCAGCATGTCATTCTCAATGGAGAGAAGTCTTCCGAAGTAAGAGTGATTTCAGGTGTGCCACAGGGGAGTGTCGTAGGACCGTTGCTACTCACAATATACATAAATGACCTGGTGGATGACATCGGAAGTTCACTGAGGCTTTTTGTGGATGATGCTGTGGTGTATCGAGAGGTTGTAACAATGGAAAATTGTACTGAAATGTAGGAGGATCTGCAGCGAATTGACGCATGGTGCAGGGAATGGCAATTGAATCTCATTGTAGACAAGTGTAATGTGCTGCGAATACATAGAAAGAAAGATCCCTTATCATTTATCTACAATATAGCAGGTCAGCAACTGGAAGCAGTTAATTCCATAAATTATCGGGGAGTACGCATTAGGAGTGATTTAAAATGGAATGACCGTATAAAATTAATCGTCGGTAAAGCAGATGCCGGACTGAGATTCATTGGAAGAATCCTAAGGAAATGCAGTACGAAAACAAAGGAAGTAGGTTACAGTGCGCTTGTTCGCCCACTGCTTGAATACTGCTCAGCAGTGTGGGATCCGTACCAGATAGGGTTGATAGAAGAGATAGAGAAGATCCAACGGAGAGCAGCGCGCTTCGTTACAGGATCATTTAGTAATCGCGAAAGCGTTACGGAGATGATAGATAAACTCCAGTGGAAGACTCTGCAAGACAGACGCTCAGTAGCTCGGTACGGGCTTTTGTTGAAGTTTCGAGAACATACCTTCACCAAGGAGTCAAGCAGTATATTGCTCCCTCCTACGTATATCTCGCGAAGAGACCATGAGAATAAAATCAGAGAGATTAGAGCCCACGAACAATACGAGACTGGAATAGAAGGGTGAACCGATAGAGGTACTCAAGGTACCCTCCGCCACACACCGTCGGGTGGCTTGCGGAGGATGGATGTAGATGTAGATATCATGTCTGTGACACTATCTCCACTATTTCGCGATTATACAAAACGAGCTGCCCTTCTTTGTACTTTTTCGATGTCATCTGTCAGTCCCACCTGATACGGATCCGACACCGCACAGCAATACTCCAGAATAGGGCGTACAAGCGTTGTGTAAGCAGTCTCTTTTGTAGACCTGTTGCATCTTCTAAGTGTTCTGCCAATGAATCGCAGTCTTTGGTTTGCTCTACGCACAATATTATCTATGTGATTGTTCCAATTAAGGTTATTTGTAATTGTAATTCCTAAGTACTTAGTTGAATTTACAGCCCTCAGATTTGTGTGACTTATCGCGAAATTGAAATTTAGCTGATTTCTTTTAGTACTCATGTGAATAACTTCGCACTTTTCTTTATTCAGGGTCAATTGTCACTTTTCGCACCATACAGATATCTTATCCAAATCATTTTGCAAGTCATTTTGATCATCCGATGACTGTACGTAGGCAGACCGGACGGCATTTCATCTATACCGTTTTCGTGCTCTATCTCATCCCATAAAGATATCGGACGTACAACCAGGCGCGTACCGAAGGGAGGAGCCATGATCCCACTATCCGTAACAACATTTCATTACACTGTTATTGAAGTACTGTCTAAAATAAGCTGCACAAACATCCAGTCGGTGCTTGATAATATATCCAAATGCAAATCAAGATTGGCAGCTTACTTGAAGTGATCGGAAATTAAATACTGTATAGTTCATAAAAGAAAAACACTTATTATCCCACGACTACAGTGCCAATGAGTCACAACTGGAACCAGTCAATTCGGACAAGTACCTAGGCGTAACAAGTCGTGGGGATATGAACTGGAACGATCACATGGGCTCAGTCATAAACAAAACAGGTGGTTCATTGGTCGAATATTAGACAAATGTAATCAGTGTGCAGTGGAAATTGCTTACGACACACTCGTGCGACCCATCGTAGAATATTGCTCAAGTGTGTGGGACCTGTACCAAATACGACTAACGGGGATATTGAACGCATACAAAGAAAAGCGCCGAGCGGTTCTAGACGCTTCAGTCTGGAACCGAGCGACTGCTATGGTCGCAGGTTCGAATCCTGCCTCGGGCATGGATGTGTATGATGTCCTTAGGTTAGTTAGGTTTAAGTAGTTCTAAGTTCTAGGGGACTGATGACTTCAGATGTTAAGTCCCATAATGCTCAGCGCCATTTGAACCATTTGAACAAAGAAGAGCCAACGACCACCTTAAAGTCAATTAAGAAAGAACATGAAGTAGGGAAAGTTATCTTCGCAGTTACAACATCTTTGCCAATGAGCTTACACGAAAGAGTTTTGTCAACAACTACATTGTACACCACTGAGCATATTTGTTAGCGAAAGAGAAAGAAGAATCATCGTATTTCAGCAATGGACAAATGTGAAATTAATATCTCAAAAGTTAAGTCCAAAGTAATGTCATCAGAGATAACTTTTATGTGGAAGAGAGTTGTAAGCGCGCCTACGAGTACAATGCTCTTCCACAGAAGAAGTCGCTTGCTAGAACTCATCCAGTGCAGACGTACGAGAGCAGTTCTGATCTGAATTACTGAGATTGCGAATCGTGACGAGATTGTTTTCCAGATTAGAGGTGTTTGTTGCGTGACGGGATTCGCGGCT
This sequence comes from Schistocerca cancellata, assembly GCF_023864275.1. NCBI lineage: Eukaryota > Metazoa > Arthropoda > Insecta > Orthoptera > Acrididae > Schistocerca > Schistocerca cancellata. Next base: position 1,209,145,378 of record NC_064626.1, read on the forward strand.
TAAGAAACTGATTTTATGAACTGAGACAGTAACAGAGCTTACAAAACACTCGTTCGACCTATACTTGAGTATTGCGCATCAGTGTGGGATCCGTACCAGATCGGGTTGACGGAGGAGATAGAGAAGATCCAAAGGAGAGCGGCGCGTTTCGTCACAGGGTTATTTGGTAACCGTGATAGCGTTACGGAGATGTTTAACAAACTCAAGTGGCAGACTCTGCAAGAGAGGCGCTCTGCATCGCGGTGTAGCTTGCTCGCCAGGTTTCGAGAGGGTGCGTTTCTGGATGAGGTATCGAGTATATTGCTTCCCCCTACTTATACCTCCAGAGGAGATCACGAATGTAAAATTAGAGAGATTAGAGCGCGCACGGAGGCTTTCAGACAGTCGTTCTTCCCGCGAACCATACGCGACTGGAACAGGAAAGGGAGGTAATGACAGTGGCACGTAAAGTGCCCTCCGCCACACACCGTTGGGTGGCTTGCGGAGTATAAATGTAGATGTAGATGTAGATAGACTCATTTAACCGTGCAATACGGGTTCATTGAAATCTAATAATGGAATTAGTGAACATTGGACTTGACTTTAAATTAGTGGGACCTTAAGGAGAAGTGAACATTCTATGAAAGAATACACGCAATTAGTCTTGAGTAGGACCCAAGTACACGACATCAAGAAGATAAAACAATTACGCTAAAGTGTTGAGTTGTGATATATGCCAAGAAACTATAACTCAATCGGACTGACTTAACTAAACTATTCCGTGTGCGTGTGGTGCGTGAGTTATAAATATTTAGTGACAAAATAAACAATAAACTGTTCGTCACCAGTTAAATACTCGGTGTGGGCTACATCATTAAATAGTTTGATAAATGACTATATCAATGACTACTCATGAAAGACTATTTCATTGAAGTGCAAATATTCACGTCATTAGTTGATAAATGAACTTCAAAGTATTTTCGTATTACGACGCGATCTTACAAAGACTGAATCAAAGAGTATCTCTGGATCTCGCTGCATACCAGCACAACAATTAGATAGCAACGAGACAACAGCGTAAGAAAAAACTGTTAACTAAAATATCAGTGGTGTGTGCTATGCGAACGAGAGAAGAATTAATAACTACTGCAAATCCGGGCAATTAACAATACAATATTAATAATAAAAATCATCAATTATACCAGTTCGCGTAAGTGGAAACGCCGCGGACTTGTAATTGAGATAAGACTACGCAGGAACGCCTTTTCGGAAGTTTTTCAGTTTTTTTTCCCGTTAATCTAAGGGGACTGCCGCGAGAGCTGTGGCAGTAGCAGCTCTACGGCGTCGACTACATCAGCACGCGGTTGGAGTCCGGGGGCACGCGACACAGCAGGGCGAATGGTTACAAGTTTACTTGGTCCGTGAGGGAGCGTGACGGAAATGCTGAAGAAGATGGCAGACGTTTGATGATAGATACAAACCATCCCTAGAAAACCTACTTCAACAATATGCTTTATGTGAAGAATCTAGACAAATACTACAAACCCCTAAATATCACTCCCGTAAGGATCGCGAGGACAAGAGTCGATTAACTACAGCGCGCACAGATTGTTTTAAGCAACCATTCTTTCCGCGTTCCATTTGTGAGTGGAACGGGAAGAAGCCAGAATGACTAGTAACATGAGAAGTACCCTCACAATGATTTGCAGATTATGGATCTAGGTGTAGAAGTAGATACGTTTACACATACTAATTTCCAAGTATTTCAGATATTTGAGCTATCTTTCGTAGAAAACTGCTTCGTGAGAACTAAGAACCTCGAAAATGGCAAGAAATTCTGGGGAAAAAAGCTTTAAGAGAAGATAACTTTCAGTTGAGTTCCTGAGCGTAATAGGACGCGGACTGGCTTGCGACCCGATTGGTTGCATAAAACATTCCAGTCAGAAACAGGTCCCATGCACACAGGCTGACCATACATGCTGGCAACAACAAACCTGTCACAGGCCGTGAGTCGACAGGTGGAACTGTAAACCTGCAGGAAGTCGACGGAAGCCAAGACAGAGGGAGAAAGGTGCCCCGCTAAGAAAAATATAACAGGAAGACTGACCTTCCTGAACGCAGCTGGAAACTACAGAAAGATGTAGCTTCTGCCCTCCCCCAACTCCCCATTACAGTTACGTTAGCTACAGCGCACAGACATCAGTTCGCAGCATTAGGGTTGAGTGAAAAACTGATAATGGGTGACTGCGCACTTCGACTTCATTCCATATAAGTTGTGAAGTTGTCAGAGTTGTGAAAGTCAGTAGCTACTACAGCCATTTTTTAAAACAGTTTCATGATCCAAGTACTTCTCAGAGTTTTGGACAAACGCTTTTCAGATGACGTGTTTATCTGAATTGCAATTTCTTTGTACTTATGCTGACGTGAAGCGCCAAGCACTGATATAAATAAATTATATAAACTGTTTTTAGAACAATAATATACTATCATTATTTCAAAAATATTGAGCACTATGCATCCGCGACTGGTTAAAAGTGAGCATGACTGCGAGTTATATTTTCGTGGAGGCGGTGGGGGAGAAGAGGAATAAGAACAGACGTGAGGACCCCTGAACCGAAACCTATATCCGCTCATGGATACATCTACTGTACTTTTATATGAAGATCGTAACTGTTCTCGAAAAAGCAGATACCACTGATGACCGTGCAGCTTCTCTAGAATAAATGATAATTAATTGAAACCCTCAGCTGCTGACAGGTGTTGTTGATATACCTCGATGAGGACAGCTGAAAATGTATGCCCCGAACGGGACTCGAACCCGGGATCTCCTGCTTACATGGCAGACGCTCTATCCAGCTGAGGCAACGAGGACTCAGATGAAAAGCGCGACTGCAGGGGCTTATCCCTTACACGCCTCCGGTGAGACCCACATTACCAACTGTCCACAACCTACACTCCTGGAAATTGAAATAAGAACACCGTGAATTCATTGTCCCAGGAAGGGGAAACTTTATTGACACATTCCTGGGGTCAGATACATCACATGATCACACTGACAGAACCACAGGCACATAGACACAGGCAACAGAGCATGCACAATGTCGGCACTAGTACAGTGTATATCCACCTTTCGCAGCAATGCAGGCTGCTATTCTCCCATGGAGACGATCGTAGAGATGCTGGATGTAGTCCTGTGGAACGGCTTGCCATGCCATTTCCACCTGGCGCCTCAGTTGGACCAGCGTTCGTGCTGGACGTGCAGACCGCGTGAGACGACGCTTCATCCAGTCCCAAACATGCTCAATGGGGGACAGATCCGGAGATCTTGCTGGCCAGGGTAGTTGACTTACACCTTCTAGAGCACGTTGGGTGGCACGGGATACATGCGGACGTGCATTGTCCTGTTGGAACAGCAAGTTCCCTTGCCGGTCTAGGAATGGTAGAACGATGGGTTCGATGACGGTTTGGATGTACCGTGCACTATTCAGTGTCCCCTCGACGATCACCAGTGGTGTACGGCCAGTGTAGGACATCGCTCCCCACACCATGATGCCGGGTGTTGGCCCTGTGTGCCTCGGTCGTATGCAGTCCTGATTGTGGCGCTCACCTGCACGGCGCCAAACATTCATACGACCATCATTGGCACCAAGGCAGAAGCGACTCTCATCGCTGAAGACGACACGTCTCCATTCGTCCCTCCATTCACGCCTGTCGCGACACCACTGGAGGCGGGCTGCACGATGTTGGGGTGTGAGCGGAAGACGGCCTAACGGTGTGCGGGACCGTAGCCCAGCTTCATGGAGACGATTGCGAATGGTCCTCGCCGATACCCCAGGAGCAACAGTGTCCCTAATTTGCTGGGAAGTGGCGGTGCGGTCCCCTACGGCACTGCGTAGGATCCTACGGTCTTGGCGTGCATCCGTGCGTCGCTGCGGTCCGGTCCCAGGTCGACGGGCACGTGCACCTTCCGCCGACCACTGGCGACAACATCGATGTACTGTGGAGACCTCACGCCCCACGTGTTGAGCAATTCGGCGGTACGTCCACCCGGCCTCCCGCATGCTCACTATACGCCCTCGCTCAAAGTCCGTCAACTGCACGTACGGTTCACGTCCACGCTGTCGCGGCATGCTACCAGTGTTAAAGACTGCAATGGAGCTCCGTATGCCACGGCAAACTGGCTGACACTGACGGCGGCGGTGCACAAATGCTGCGCAGCTAGCGCCATTCGACGGCCAACACCGCGGTTCCTGGTGTGTCCGCTGTGCCGTGCGTGTGATCATTGCTTGTACAGCCCTCTCGCAGTGTCCGGAGCAAGTATGGTGGGTCTGACACACCGGTGTCAATGTGTTCTTTTTTCCATTTCCAGGAGTGTATTCATCTGCGTCCTCGGTTGCTCAGATGGACTGCCGGCTCGGTAGCTCAGCGTGTTCGGTCAGAGGGTTACGTGCCCTCTGTAATGAAAAAAAAAAAAACTGAGTTAATCGATCATCAACGAACTTAAACGGATGTCTTACGACGTCCGCCCCGAGCAGACGCAACGAACAAAAGCGAAGAAAATGAGAAAAAAAAAATGATGGGTAGGGTAGAGCGTGTGCCATGTAAGCAGGTGATCCCGGGTTCGAGTTCCGGACGGGGCACACATTTTCAGCTGTCCTCATCGAGGTATATCAACGACACCTGTCAGCAGCTGTCAAGAAAAATTGTAAACCCTTAGGAATATGGTTATTACCGCAGAGTGAAGAAGTAGTATGCATGCCTCTGATGTTATTGGGTGTATTTTTGTATTTTGGGCAAACTATGTAATTTAGGCTTTGTTAATGTAAAAAATCAAAAGACTGTATGATACACTAAAATGCGATATAATATATTAACGTAAAAACAAAAATTCTGCAACAACAATCATCAAATTTCTTTACATCAATTCAACCATGAGAACCTAAAATGTGAGAATTTCAGCTTCAAGAATCAGACTCAAGGCACGAAGAACTGGAGCCAACTCTCACGAAAAGCTAAGTAAACTAGAAACTTAATTGTAATCTTCGCTCGTATCAAATTTTTCATAAAAGACTTTGCTTATTGTGGACAATAGCTGGATAAAGTAATCGTTACTAGCCTATTGCGCGTTTGTAATTCATTGGAATGTTTTGGCCGGAATAAATGTCCCAGTACCGGTCGGTTCAATGTGTTCGGGAACAGAGTAAGAATAAATGACACTTACTGCTAGTCGCTGGAATACGAGCTAAGTATATTTAATCAAGTATAATCTTATAGAGAAAATTCAGTCCCGTTTTCGTAATCTTGCTTCTCCATCTCCCCCGCTACCGCCGCACACGACAACAATCACATGGACGAAGCCACACCAAAGGCATGATCCAGCTAGCGAAAAGAGGAAAAAAATCGTCGTAAAACCTGTTTCCCGGCTGATTTTATGCTAATACTTCTGTTGAAACTGAACCTGACTATAAATATAGAACTGCTAAACCCCGGAACGAATAACGAACATTTCCTGTAATTAAATAAAAGGGAAATTCTTGGTGTAAACATAGGAATTAAAAAAACAAACTTTCTTCTAAACTAACAACAACAAGAAGAAGACTACTCATAAATGCAGTAGATTAAGTAAAACAGCCAAGTAAGATATTTGCAAGTATAATGTAATTTGAGGCCACTGATAAAATTTAGGTGTAAAAATCGAAACCTGTCTGGAATAAATATACATCGTAAGTTTGTTTCATAGCCACGGTAGCAAACAGTCACAATCTATGTACCTTCTTTATTCTCTGTTCAGACCAGAGTTGATACTTTTATTCAAATTGCTGATACTCGACAAATGCGAAGGGACTGATGCAATTAATTTTATTCTCTCTATTCTGCTACCAAAAACATTATTGTAAATCTACAGCGTACCGTTAAAATTTGTATTCGCAAGACGCTAATTAGTTGTCTCAACACTCGGAAGCAAACGTAGGTAATAGTGAAAACAAGAATACTGACATTTCAACAAAGGTTTATCAAAGCTATCGTCCACAGTAAGAGCGAACAAGTTTGTAAGGAAAACCTTTGCTGTATTGCGCAAAAAAGTAAGTTTTCCGATTGCTGACAGAGAAACAGATGAAGTTCTTAGTTGTGCAGAATCGCACCAACGAAAAGTGGCATTCGTCTAGAGACAACAAGCCAAATAATTTCAATCTCAGAAATAGTACATGTGAAAACAATGCACAGAGCAAGACAAATACAATATGATATTTACAAAGATTGTATTTCTTCACAGCAATGACGATGTTTCTTTGGAAACTGAAGCGAAGTAAGAGTGGCTTAAAATAGAAAGCGCTATGTTACGTCAAAATTCAGTCGGGGAAACCTAACAAATCCTGTTAATTAAACAACAGGTTAGTTCATGAAAATTGTCTGTAGGCACTTCTGAGAATAAATGAACAAGGAAAGTAATTGTGAATTTGTTTTGGAAAGGATGGAAAATTATATTTTTATGTAGCGGAATCAAGATTATGGAGCTACCTAAATTAGGAGAAAAATTCTTTACGAGATAGGTATTACCTGAACAAGTGGAGTACACCAAACAACACCCACGGCGAAATAGAGATAGGCTGGTGGGGTGGGGGTAGGGAGGGGGGTGGGGAGCAGTATTAGCTTACACATAGCAAGGCAGTACAAACGGGCTTAACGGGCTTCTGAAAGATAAGCAGAAGACAAGAACAGTTTGAATCGTATCACGTGTCTAAACTGACACTCGTTGGGACGTTCGTGACCTTGATGAGCGACTGTGTAAGTTGAGCATCGTCCAAAATTGTCTGTTCATGGTGCTAATCAGCCTGTGATCAACCAATTACTTCACCGTCTAGTCCACGGACTGTCAAAGTCGTAGCTTAGTCTTTTGATAGGGGAATGAAATACGCAGGATCGACAGTTGTTTTCTCAACCAGTCAACGATCTGTTTACATTTGGTTGCAGCAAATACAAAAACTATTCACGTAACGTCAGAGGACACAAAAATGCCTGAATCATGATATTGTATTCTTCCGTTCACGCTACCAAGCTAACGGTGGTATTTGAAGCCGGATTATTCGGTACTCATTACTCATTAGTCTGCTCTAACTTCGAGATTGTTTGCTCACATGGCGATCAAATGTTCCTTCCTTTTCACGATTTCTTTGTAACGCTCTTTACATGGTAACTTTAGATAAAGAACAGGCAAGCTAAACCAGCCAGTTAAGTATCTTAGGCATTTTGTTACAACGTAATCTAACCAGCGAAAACATCACTAGAAAACTGGCCGAAATTACTCAGAGTACAAGAAAACTTTGTACAAGAGGAAGATAACCTGTAGGAAAGTCAAAGAAATTGCAGAGACAGTTAGTTGTGCAACTGGAAATTATGTGATCATCGCTTCAAAACACAATGCAAAGGAACCTTACAATCTTTTGACTGAGTTAAACCTTCCTTACCAATGTGCACGCTTTTGGCTCTAACGGTGGCTTCTGACTTGACCCCCAATTTCCCAGTTTGTCATTAACTTGAACAACACTGCGTAACGTTGAGACTGGTGCTGGTTGAACAATTTCCTGACCAGGTTTATCTGCTTCATATCAGAATAAATCCCTTTTTAAAGAAAAAAATATGTATGTCGTGGCTTGACAAAATGTAGTCACCGGGAGAACAATATATAGAAACTTCATTTTAAAGATATCATGTTATCATGTAATCTAAAACGTACTAAAAACAGTGTAGATAGTTGTAGAAACATCTGGGTGGCTGCATTTCAAATAAATTTAATTAAAAAAATATCAGAATAAGTAAAAAAATCTGAGCGTACTCGTACAAATATTTTTGAATCACATTTCTTAAGACAAACACAATTAATTTCAAGTGCAGAATAAAATCCTTAAATAGTGAAAGGATGACGTTTTGACTAGGCTCTCGATTCAGCCTTCTACATGCTACGTTTTGCCTTAACACCAAAACTGACACAGGAACAACACAGCCTCGAGCTATTGTTTCGTCATCACTAATGGCATGTCATTAACAAAAACGACGTTCACCAATCAGTTACAGTATTATCGAATTTCTCATCGAATGTTTACGTTCTGGACCTCTAATAACGGCCTGTGTTAAATATTTCAGAAATCTAACCAGGACCTGGAGTAGGCTATGTTTAGCCTAGTCCTTTCGTTCCCCGCACGCCACTATAGATTGAATGGCGCTGATTACTTCGCCCCGAATTAAAATTACACTTTGCTTTCCCATTTGCGCCAACAAGGCAAAAACAATTTGTATGAATCCCAATCTCCTTTATCTGATCACAACAGCTATAACTTGAAAGTTACGTTGTGTGGAGATGATTTTAAAATTATGCTACCAATATTTCTCGAGAGAAAATTAGTCTGCCGGCCGCGGTGGTCTAGCGGTTCTAGGCGCTCAGTCCGGAGCCGCGCGACTGCTACGGTCGCAGGTTCGAATCCTGCCTCGGGCATGGATGTGTGTGATGTCCTTAGGTTAGTTAGGTTTAAGTAGTTCTAAGTTGTAGGGTACTGATGACCATAGATGTTAAGTCCCATAGTGCTCAGAGCCATTTGAACCATTTTGAGCCAAAATTAGTCTCACTTGTAGCAGCTGTGATATGAGGTCACCAAGAGCGTTTGTGACATATGATGCCGAGTCAATTTACCAGCCACAATTAATATCTTTGAGTTTCTATGTTCTGTACTACGTCACGAAGTCAGCTAATCTTCGAACCGTGACGAAATATGTAGATTCTACTTACATGAAATATATTGCAGCAATTATTTAAGTTGAGGTAACTGAGCGTTAAGAATAGTTTTGCGTCTCATAATACAAGAACACCAATACGTCTCTTTTAGCAGTCACTGATTGATTAAAACATCCTTCTTTCTAATAACTATTGCTGATCTTTCGATTCTAACTTTAAACCTGTCAGTATGTCGATGCCACCGCTAACAATTCCCAGAAAGGTTGTCGGCGGCAGATGTGAAACTAAATTAATCGTCTGACAGCAGTGTGTGTGTGTGTGTGTGGGGGGGGGTTACCATCAAGACGACGAATCAGTTATCACACAGTAGTACCCCCGAATTTTCTCGCTTTTTCTCTAAGAATACATCTAGGATAGGATATCGATTACTGGAATGTTTTCCTTTATCAGGAAGTAACAGAGATAGCTATCAGAACGAAGAGTAGCGGAATCCTCATATCACTGTTGACTTCGCTCCCAATAAATGTATAATTTCTCGAACATCGGCAGAAATCTCGATTGAGGTCCCAAAAGAGTGCTTCGTACAGTGTTAAAGAAGATAGACGTATCTCATTTCGAGATGTTATACTCTCCAGAAACCACGTACGACACGAAGGCGACGAGTCGCATACCACGCTAAAGCGAGTGGTCCTACTTTGTTTGTGGGACCTCCGAAACTCGGCTGTTATCGGAGACCTCCATCGAATGTAACGTTTCCGTTATTGGTTTGGTTTCCATCTGAAAAATGAGAGAAAAACGAAACTTGTTTTGGAATATTGATCCCTGCCCTTCCGCTATGTAAAGCGTTTTCAGTTATCCAACTGGCCATTTCAGGGAAAGGAAATTTTGCCATGGTTTCTAGCACACGTGCTACACTATGATATGCAATAAAAGGAAAACACGTGTAGATGCACCAGCATGAGCATTCCTACCAAGTGGTGGTGGTGGCGATTGAAGGATCTTCGGCACTGTATTCACTAATTTTTCAGAAATTGCACACGGCACTGAGTGATTGCACCAATGTGACTGGTCACTTGTAAGAAATGCGAACACCACTGGTCTTACTGGAGCTTTCAGCCATCGTCTTTCTTCAGAAAACTTGCGTCGAACATAACCTGTAACTTCAGTTCCTAGAAGAGAAAGTAGCAGAGAGATAGATAGCTATCACCACGGCCGGAGGTGTTACTTCCCTCACTGCGCAGCCATTTCCCGGTAGTTATAACAACAAGAAATGAAGATTCCAGGATAAAAACAGCCTACAAGATTGTCTAGCACAATACCAGCGTGAAATACAACTAAACAAGGTACACAATATCTGATAAGCTGAAGAAATCGCGCACATCATTGGATGCTACCACTGACGAGTCATCTGCACAAACACAAAACTTCCTGCTGCGCCTTTGTTGTGCAGTAGCCGAACCTGGAGCTTCGGCGGAAGACTGGTAGCCTACTGACAAGGGAACCTCCCCATCGCACCCCCCTCAGATTTAGTTATAAGTTGGCACAGTGGATAGGCCTTGAAAAACTGACCACAGATCAATCAAGAAAACAGGAAGAAGTTGTGTGGAACTATGAAAAAATAAGCAAAATATACAAACTGAGTAGTCCATGTTGAAGATAGGTAACATCAATGAGAGTGAGAACCCGGGAGCGCCATGGTCCCGTGGTTAGCGTGAGCAGCTGCTGAACAAGAGGTCTGTGGTTCAAATCTGCCCTCGAGTGAAAAATTTAATTTTTTATTTTTAACACATGTTCAGATTTGCTTGGACATATGCAGGATTTGACGGTCTACACACGGAAAAATTTGAAAACATTAAAAACATATGTTTTGACAGAGCACAGGGAAAACTATGCTACTGTGAAACTTGGATTCATTTGTTGTAGTTTATGTGACAAACTCTTATGTTTTCATCACTTTTTTGTGAGTGGTTATCACATCCACAAGAAAACCTGTCAGGCAAGGTAGAAGAATCTTTTTACCCATTCGCCAAGTGTACAAGTTAGGTGGGTCGACAACATATTCCTGAAATGTGACGCACATACCGTCACCAGCGTCGTATAGAATATAACAGACGTGTTTTCCTGAGGAGGAATCGGTTGACCTATGACCTTGCGATCAAATGTTTTCGGTTCCCATTGGAGAGGCACGTCCTTTCGTCTACTAATCGCACCGTTTTGTGTTGCGGTCGCAAAACACAGACACTAAACTTATTACAGTGAACAGAGACGTCAATGAACGAACGGACAGATCATAACTTTGCGAAAATAAAGAAAGTAAACTTTTCGCTCGAGGGAAGACTTGTACCAAGGACCTCTCGTTCCGCAGCTGCTCACGTTAACCACGGGACCAAGGCGCTCCTGAGCTCACACTTTCCTTGATGTGACATATCTTCCGCATGGACTACTCGGTTTGTACATTTTGCTTATTTTTTTCATAGTTCCACACAACTTCCTCCTGTTTTCTCGATTGATGTGTGTTCAGTTTTTCAAGGCCTATCCACTGTGCCAACTTATAACTAAATCTGAGGGGGGTGCGATGGGGAGGTTCCCTTGTGAGCATTAATCTGATTTCCAATAGGAGAGGGAAGTAAACCCTACAATGGGCAGAAACAAAGCTACTTGAGGAACGTCAGCTCCTACGCTTCCACTAAGTACACCATTTTTCAGTTGTCCTCCAGATCTCAGCAGTAAATCGAAATATCGATTAGTTGAATGATTTCTTTTAACAGAGACAGCCATGCAGAAGGTGAACGGCCGGATGACTTTCTCTTGGCAGTAACGATACCGACTGAGAAGAGAACCAATTCCAAGCAATGCAAGGATTTTAGAATCTTAAATGTTTATTTGACACTACAGTAGTGAAGCCATAGTCACACTGGTGATAAATAGAAGACTTCACACAAGACTCGAAAAAAGTATTTCAAAGGCACAGAATGGATTTAGAAGAGGGAAAGGTGCAAGAGATGCATTTGGGCTCCTGATAATTGTGGGTGAGGCAGGCATTGGAAGTCGAAGAGAATTTTATGCTTCTTTCATTGACTTGGAGAATGCCTTTGATAGAGTACAATGGAATAAATTAAGGGACATTCTAAGGAAGAATAGAGTCTACTGGATGAATAGAAGGCTGATTAAGAACCTATACCGACAACAGGAAATACGAGTACAAATTGGTAATGAGATGACAGAGGAAAGCACAATTGAAAGGGGAGGGAGATTCGCCATCTGTCTCTCCACAATACTGTTTAACATAGATTTGGTGCATGTTATTCAGAGATGTTTGAAACGGAATAGAAGAGTGCGGGTTGGTGGCAGCAGGACAGCATATAGTCGATTTGCGGATGATATGGTGTTATTGGTAGAGAGTGAAAAACTATGACTGAAATGTTAAATGAATTAAATAAGTCCTGTGAGGAATTCGAAATGAGAATTAATAAGAAAAAGACCAAATGAATAGTGACAAATATAAAGTTAGGATAGCAGGACACAGAACAAGTTAATGCGTTCAGATATCTGGGAAGCATAATTACGGACTACATGAAATATAATAAGGAAAAAGACTTCTAGAACTTGCAAAGAAGGCATTTAACAAGAAGACGGGGCTTCTATGTTGGTATATGAATATGGATCTGAGAAAAAGACTGGTGAAGGACTTTATATGGAGCATGGCATTATACAGAGCTTAGACATGGACACTGGGGAAAGAGGCATAAAGAAGCGTAGGAATACTTCAGGCGCGGATTTGCAGGAGGATGGAAGGGATAAACGGGTAGACAATGTGAGGAATGGGGCGGTGATGAGAGGAGTGGAGGATGAGAAGACACATGTGGCTTGGACATTGGATGAGAAGAGATTGTTTACTGATGGGAACGGTGAGTGACAGAAGATTTCAAATGGTTCAAATGGTTCTGAACACTATAGGACTTAACATCGGAGGTCATCAGTCCCCTAGAACTTAGAACTACTTAAACCTAACTAACCTAAGGACGTCACACACATCCATGCCCGAGGCTGGATTCGAAACTGCGACCGTAGCGGGCGCGCGGTTCCAGACTGTAGCGCCTAGAACCGCTCGGCCACTCCGGCTCGCGAATGGCAGAAGAAGGACACAAAAGACACCAGATGGTGGGTAGTATAAGGACAGGAAATAGTTACGAAGAAACGAAGAGGGTAGCAACTGATAGGAGTGTACGGAGAGTTACATGTGAACTCCTACCCCAAGACAGAGCACTTATGATGATGATGATGATGATCAGCACGAACAGAAATGGAACTAGCTATTGAACACCATTTCCTGCACTTTCAATAGATGTATCATTTCTCGGTGGACCGCAGAAACCTAGATTCAGGATCGAAAATAAGTACTTGACCATAACATCCAAAAAGATAGGTGTATCTAATTTCAAGATCTGTTACTCTACGGAAACAACACACAACACCAAGGTCACGAATCACTCGAGCAGATCACAAAGAATTTTGGTCGTGTCTAAACTCCCTCGTGGAATCTCCGATCTTCTTCCTTCTGCAGAATGTTTGCGCTGAAAGTAGCCCAAAATTTCAATCTGGAGGCGAGAGACGCTTGTCGCTTCTGGTAAATATGCAACTCCTCCCCCGCACTCCTGATGTTGAGACGAAAAATTAAAGTGTCCAGTGGGACAACATTATGTAACAGAAAAAAATAAAGGTGCACAATAGGCCGATAACAAACTCACACAGCACTGAGCGTTACCAGCAAGGTGGCGTGCCACTTGTACAAAACACGAAGAAAAGTGGTCCTTGTACTTTCCCTTGTGGAAACTCCGAAAGTTGCTCTTCTGCTGATCCTATTTTCATAAGCAAGAGAGAGAGAGAGAGAAAGAGAAAGAGAAACAGAACGAAACATTTTGAGGCGAAAGAACTCCTGAGCTTGAGACAATACAACATTCTTCAGTTATTCTCGAGGTTTCGGCAACAAAACTCCACCGTAGTATCTAGCAGAAGTAGTCCAGTGTAAGATGGGAACACGAGGAGATGCACCGGCGCAGACATACGTACAGTGGTTGGTGGTCTCGGTGGCGGCCTCGAACAGTGAAGGTGCGGCGATGTCTGCGCGACAGGTGTCAACGGCGCACACGACTGAGGGACGCGGGAACACAGACCTGGCGGGCTCGGCGGGCGCGCACGCACTGGCGCGGCGGAGGCGGCGGCTGCGGCGGCGGCGGCGGTGAAGGGCCGCGCCCCCCACCCCCACCCCCGCTGGCTGCTGAGGCTGCTGGCTGCTAGCGGGACGCCGGCGCTGCAAGGCCGGCTCGCGCCGCAGCTTCTTGCAGCCCGGTCCGTGTTATGCGGTGAAAGTCCCAGTGTACAAACACTGGCTCCAGCCGGTCCCGCTTTTAAGAGCCACCTACTAAACGGGGACACGCTATACGAGTGCGACGACACTCTCCAGAGCTCACATAGACCTCTTTACCGTCATTCGGTCAGCCTTCTGTAACTGAACCACACCGGTCAGTTCCGGAAGACGGCTCTGAGGTAAGGCAGGAAAGTAGTTCTAACGCCCCGCTTGATAATAGAAGCTAGAGTTAAGAAAAATCAAGCCACGTCCGTAGGACTTGTTCGACGTTTCCAGAAAAATCGATGCAAGCTTGAAACGTCCCCTTAGAAAAATTTATGAATTACTGTGCTGATAAACCCATTACGTTATTTGATTTTCAAACAGCTGAGCAGAACTGAACGTACTCAGACATTTCGCTCTTTACTTATTCTGATCAACACTAAACTGACACACAATATTTTTAGCGCAACGCAATCTGACTTTCAATAATCGCTACAAAAGAACGCCCCTGACTAACAATAACCTATACCTTTCATGAATCACTTACCTCACAAAAATCTACTGCAAAACAGCGAGCGCCAATACTGCCAGCTAAATAAAAGATTTTAACTACTGAAGGCACTAACTACTGATACATATAGTTAGCAAATGAAAGATTTTGATACAGAACAAACAATGTATTTACCTTAATAGTGTTCAAAAGTCATAAATATATAGCAGTTCATGACATCCAGTGTTACAAATTTCAAAACTCCGCCACGCGCTGTTCACATCCAACTGCCCAACACTACAATAGCAAATATTCCAACAACGGAAACCATCCACAGACTTCATACAGCACAGTCAGTGGTTTTCATATAGAGCACTACGTGGCGTTACCAACATAAAATCCTAAACAGCCTACTTACAAGCTACAAGGATAAACTGGTAGTAATATATGAGGGCTATTTGGAAAGAACTCAGTGAATACGAAAGTAAAATTCTGTGTACCGACTTGACAGATGATCCTAGGAAGCTCTGGTCTTACGTTAAATCAGTAAGTGGCTCGAAAAAGCATATCCAGACACTCAGGGATGATGATGGCATTGAAACAGAGGATGACACGCCTAAAGCTGAAATACTAAACACCTTTTTCCAAAGCTGTTTCACAGAGGAACACCGCACTGCAGTTCCTTCTCTAAATCCTCGCACGAACGAAAAAATGGCTGACATCGAAATAAGTGTCCAAGGAATAGAAAAGCAACTGAAATCACTCAACAGAGGAAAGTCCACTGGACCTGATGGGATACCAATTCGATTCTACACAGAGTACGCGTAAGAACTTGTCCCCCTTCTAAGAGCCGAGTACCGCAAGACTCTAGAGGAATGGTATGTTCTAAATGATTGGAAAAGAGCACAGGTAGTCCCAGTTTTCAATAAGGGTCGTCGAGCAGATGCGCAAAACTATAGGCCTATATCTCTGACATCAAACTGTTGTAGAATTTTAGAACATGTTTTTTCGCTCGCCTATGATGTCATTTCTGGAAACCCAGAATCTACTCTATAGGAATCAACATGGATTCCGGAAACAGCGATCGTGTGAGACTCTCCCAGGTAGATGCCATTTTCCTTAACTTCCGGAAGGCGTTCCATACAGTTCTGTACTGTCGCCTGATAAACAAAGTTGAGCTTACGGAATATCAGACCAGCTGTGTCGCTGGATTGAAGAGTTTTTAGCGAACAGAACACATCATGTTGTTCTCAATGGAGAGACGTCTACAGACGTTAAGGTAACCTCTGGCGTGGCACAGGGGACTGTTATGGGACCATTGCTTTTCACAATATATATAAATGACCTAGTAGATAGTGTCGGAAGTTCGATGCGGCTTTTCGCGGATGATGCTGTAGTATACAGAGAAGTTGCAGCATTAGAAAACTGCACCAAAATGCAGGAAGATCTGCAGCGGATAGGCACTTGGTGCATGGAGTGGCAACTAACCCTTAACATAGACAAATGTAATGTATTGCGAATACATAGAAAGAAGAATCCTTTATTGTATGATTATATGATAGCGGAACAAACACTGGTACCAGTTACTTCTGTAAAATATCTGGGAGTACGCCTACTGAACGATTTGAAGTGGAATGTGAAAGGTCTCTGTTGGATTCCTTTCATGTTAATTTCTTAAATATGTTGTCATTTACAGCATAAATTCCTCTTCTAAATTTACTGTGGTGTTTCTGACTATCTGGGAGAAGACTGAGCAGAGAAACGTGTTACTTTTACACATAAACAAGAACGATCTGTCACACTACTACACTTTAAAACACAGTTTATATGTAATTCATGTCACACAGTCTCATACGGAACCCACATCAGCTTTCTTTTATATACTGTATATGATAAGATACTGTCATCCCCCTTCCCTCCAGTGTGAGTGGATGAATGAGCAAATGTATTTCTACTTGCATGCTTGATAGTAGCAGACAAGCCTGTCTGCTACAGAACAGTAGGACCAACGTCGGAACAGGTAGCTACGCTTTCTAAAAGCAGAGAGGTTTCTATCCTTAGTATGGTCCTGTCCGTCCCTTGTCATGTTGGTATAGGAAGCTGCGTGAGATTATAACATCTCGTCTTGACAATATTTTTCAATATAGCAACTTTTCTTTATGTTCAACCCACGTGGGGTGTACTTTGTGAGACCACCACCACGTGCTTATATAATTGTTTGACCCATCAGGTTAATAGTAAGACGTTAGTAACCAGTTCGAGGTTTTTCTTTTGTAAATTGCTTTTCGATCTAATTTATTTTAATTATCAAAATTATTGTGGAGTTACACGCTTTGTGTAAACCAAGTTGACCACGTGAAGCATGTGGTGTAATCATCAAAGTAGCCCTCAGCTATTCTTTTTGGGAAGATTTCACAGAGAGTTAGTATGAATTTAGTATACCAGTGTGTGGTAATTACCTGACGGACAGGATTGTGCTACGTACGTAATTTCTTTGGGTGAAAAATGAATCGGTTGGTTGTGGTTAATTTCCTCTTGCATATGTTTCAACGTTCTTCGTGTGTTATTTTATGAATGCAGTGCTGTATGCAGTCTCCCAATCTTAGCTCCATATTTGATGTGTTCCGTAAGATTACAAACCCACATTTTCACAGTCCTAAATAAGGCACGAGCTTAGTTATGACTCACGTTTAATATACTGAAATTTTAATGATCAATGTTAAAATAAATTTCCAAATATAAACTGATTTATTTCTTTTTATTTAAATTCTCTGTTATCACCGGTTATCGTATGCCTATTAAAAGATTATAATTCATGTTAATCTGGTTGGGAATTTGGTACGCTAAACTGGATACCTGGTGAAACAGTTGCTCAGTAATGCAAGATTAACTTCCCCAGACAGCTCACAGCTTTTAACCCGCTTTTATTGTCTATCAGTTCCGCTTACACCACAATTAAAGCAACAACGTTACAAGGTGACGGGAATCGATGCCGGGTCCTCCCACATCTAAGGCGGAAAAGCTAACCATTCGGCTACAGAGGCAGTCACTGAAGACCTAATATCCTAAAATCTCAGTCTTCCTGTATAATAAGACATTTATGCTGCTATACCACTTGATATGTGAAACAATTCACTTGTGAATTCCAAATTTCCAGTGTCCCATAAATTTTCTGAGAGATTTACCTAGGAGGGGACGCAGACGGATTTGTTGCTGTGCACGTGTGTCTGGGAATGTACGTGGCAGACTTTGTAGGCAGGTTGATTCTCCGACAGGCCTTTTTTTTTTTTTTGTTCCCCGATGCGTGCCTCGCATGATTTGATCCTCTGGGATGCAGCGGCAGCAGTGGTTATGTCGCCAGGCACGCAGGGGCCGACTTGCTCATAGTAATGTCGTGTGGCGTGAGTCACGTGTGAAGGACCTGGATGTCACTTACTGGCGAAGACCAAGAATAGTATAAGCGTTAGGTCAACTGTAGAAACTTTCGATGGGCGAAAAAACTAGAGCTTACATAGGTACCGATGAGAAAAGCCAGAACGTCGTAAAAAATAACGCGCAGTAACGCAGTTTCAGAATCAGAGTTCAAGTATGGAAAGGGTGGCATTTGAGAATCGGCGTAATGAGGCTCCAACAACAAAGACACGAACTGGCGGCCCATCCAACGCGCCGGGGATATCGCGGTCATCCTCGCGCCACACCCTACCATCAGCTCTTGCCAACTGAAATAGGGACGCATTTGACCAGGCCACGGTTTTCCAGTCGTCTAGGGCAGGGGCGGGCAGGAATCCTGCACGTGTGCGGTGCACTTGCACGCGTGCAGTTAACAGGTGTTTTGCGTGCACACAGGGGCAAGCTGGTCACCCGCTTATCTCCCCTCCCCACCATACCTTCTGTCAGCTCCTTCCTCTGCAATGCGTTTTGTTTCCTAGCTTGCTTTATTGAATGTAGGAATAAGATTAGTAGTAGTAGTGCTTGAAAGATATCGTGGTTTGAAAGAGTACCTATTACCTAAGTTACGTTTTATTTAATTATCACAGGTGGAGTGGAACAAAATAAGGTTAGTAGTAGTGCTTGAAAGATGTCGTGTTTTGAAAGAGTACCTATTACCTACGATATGTTTTATTTAATTATCACAGATGGAGTGTAACAAAATAAGGTTAGTAGTAGTGCTTGAAAGATGTCGTGTTTTGAAAGAGTACCTATTGCCTACGATACATTTTATTTAATTATCACAGGTGGAGTGGAACAAAATTTCTACATACAGACAAACGCAAGCAGTTACCTAAATTTTCATCACTGATGTTTGCTCTTAACCGACACTTACTAATTCAGCAAATGGTTTTCCAGCTCTCGCTATATTAAGCTCGTACCGCTGGGCTATTATTGTTGTCGTCCTGAAAAATTGAAAACGGTACTGCATAAAATGTTAAATCAGTTACATGAGAGACATGACGAAAGGAAGTCGCAGATCTCTCGTGACCACAGCAACTACGACAGATTCATCTAGTAACGTCAGATCGCTCTTCTTAAGCTCAGTCAATTTCCCCATCCGCTCAGAATCCGACAATAAATTGTACTCGTCCTTGTGAAATTTGTTATAATGGCCTTCAATACTAAACGTCCGCTGACCAGCGAGAATACTGCCACATATTAAACATTTCGAATTTTCACGTTTTTGCACAAAGAAAAAATGATTCTCCCATTACTTTTTAAAAGATAGCAAATCTCCACTTCTCCGTTTCCTTGTTTCACTCTGCATTTTCCGGTTCTTGAAATACAACGTTGACTACGTAGTGGTCGCTACGCATCAACGTCCGCAGCTTAGCCTGGTACTACACTGCCGCAACCTGCCGGCTGTCGCCACTGCCCCGGTCGACGATTGCACGCGAGCAGCACACGTGCAGCGCTGTGCGCTCATGAGCCGCGTGCAACGTTTGCCCGCCCCTGGTCTAGGGTCCAACCGATATGGTCACGAGCCGAGGAGAGGCACTGTAGGTGATGACGCGCTGTTAGCAAAGGCACTAGCCCATTAGGCCGGTATTACACTATCAAATTTCTTTGTCAAAGATTTGATCAAAGATGTGATCAAATATTCGTAAAATATATTTGACAAAGATCTTTGACGTGGCGCTAAAAAGGAGTATTACACTGTCATCATATTTTTCGTCAAAGTTCAAGATGGCTGACAACAACAACCTGTTATTAACCGCAACAGTTGCATGTACCACAATTGTACTGTGTGCACATGTTGAAGAGAATCGGGGAAAAAAAAAGGAAAAGTACCTGGGTGAAGCCGTGGGTTTTACGACGACACGATAAAAGCATTCAACAAAACTTGTTACGTGAGCTTATAGTGGAGGGCGTCACGTCGTACACCAATTACTTGAGAATGGATGAGCATGCATTTCTGTATGTGCTCAGTGAAGTGTATCCTCGTATCACAAAGCACAATACTCACTTACGAATTGCAATATCTGCAGAAGACAGGCTCACAGAAACACTCGGATTCCTTGCTACAGGAGAGGGTTATGTTACGTTAGGTTAGTTTACGTCAGGCCAGATCTCCAATCTTCTTATCAGCTTCATACATCTCTATTAACATTGCAGCTGTCGGCACACACCAATTGTACACTCCTGGAAATGGAAAAAAGAACACATTGACACCGGTGTGTCAGACCCACCATACTTGCTCCGGACACTGCGAGAGGGCTGTACAAGCAATGATCACACGCACAGCACAGCGGACACACTAGGAACCGCGGTGTTGGCCGTCGAATGGCGCTAGCTGCGCAGCATTTGTGCACCGCCGCCGTCAGTGTCAGCCAGTTTGCCGTGGCATACGGAGCTCCATCGCAGTCTTTAACACTGGTAGCATGCCGCGACAGCGTGGACGTGAACCGTATGTGCAGTTGACGGACTTTGAGCGAGGGCGTATAGTGGGCATGCGGGAGGCCGGGTGGACGTACCGCCGAATTGCTCAACACGTGGGGCGTGAGGTCTCCACAGTACATCGATGTTGTCGCCAGTGGTCGGCGGAAGGTGCACGTGCCCGTCGACCTGGGACCGGACTGCAGCGACGCACGGATGCACGCCAAGACCGTAGGATCCTACGCAGTGCCGTAGGGGACCGCACCGCCACTTCCCAGCAAATTAGGGACACTGTTGCTCCTGGGGTATCGGCGAGGACCATTCGCAACCGTCTCCATGAAGCTGGGCTACGGTCCCGCACACCGTTAGGCCGTCTTCCGCTCACGCCCCAACATCGTGCAGCCCGCCTCCAGTGGTGTCGCGACAGGCGTGAATGGAGGGACGAATGGAGACGTGTCGTCTTCAGCGATGAGAGTCGCTTCTGCCTTGGTGCCAATGATGGTCGTATGCGTGTTTGGCGCCGTGCAGGTGAGCGCCACAATCAGGACTGCATTCGACCGAGGCACACAGGGCCAACACCCGGCATTATGGTGTGGGGAGCGATCTCCTACACTGGCCGTACACCACTGGTGATCGTCGAGGGGACACTGAATAGTGCACGGTACATCCAAACCGTCATCGAACCCATCGTTCTACCATTCCTAGACCGGCAAGGGAACTTGCTGTTCCAACAGGACAATGCACGTCCGCATGTATCCCGTGCCACCCAACGTGCTCTAGAAGGTGTAAGTCAACTATCCTGGCCAGCAAGATCTCCGGATCTGTCCCCCATTGAGCATGTTTGGGACTGGATGAAGCGTCGTCTCACGCGGTCTGCACGTCCAGCACGAACGCTGGTCCAACTGAGGCGCCAGGTGGAAATGGCATGGCAAGCCGTTCCACAGGACTACATTCAGCATCTCTACGATCGTCTCCATGGGAGAACAGCAGCCTGCATTGCTGCGAAAGGTGGATATACACTGTACTAGTGCCGACATTGTGCATGCTCTGTTGCCTGTGTCTATGTGCCTGTGGTTCTGTCAGTGTGATCATGTGATGTATCTGACCCCAGGAATGTGTCAATAAAGTTTCCCCTTCCTGGGACAATGAATTCACGGTGTTCTTATTTCAATTTCCAGGAGTGTATTTACCGGTGCTGACCTCACCTATCCGCATCCTATCCGCATCCTCCCCTGAGGATGACATGGCGGTCGGATGGTCCCGATGGGCCACTTGTGGCCTGTAGACGGAGTGGCAATGTTTATAAAAACACTACAGATGACAGAACGCTGCAGCGATGCTAGCGCTCCGTGTGGTAGCACGTCACATTGGAGTGAACAGAAGATAAGCGACTTCATTCATCAAATCTACAGCGAGGCCCTAGATTTGATCAAATATTTGACGAAATTTGACAAAGTCCCCTATTACACCATCAAATATCTTTGACAAAGATATCTGACAAAGATATTGGACAAAGAAATACAGTGTAATACCGGCCTTACCGCCAAATTCCACCGCACTGTGCTAAACGATACGATCGTCGTACGTCCCACATTGACTTCCGCGTGTATTTCAAGCAGTGTTGCTTGTCTTTTAGCACTGACACGTCTATTCAAACGCCACTGCTCTCGGTCGTTAAGTGATGGCCGGCGGCCACTTCGTTGTCGGTGATGAGAAGTGATGCCTGAAATATGCTATTTTCTTGACACTGCGAATCTCGAAACGCTGAATTCCCTGACGATTTCCGAAGTGGCATGTCCCATACGTCTAGTGTGTTCAAAGTCTGTAAATTAAAGTCGCACTGTCATAATGATGTCGAAAACCTTTTCACAAGAATCACCTGAGTACAAGTGACTTCAGCCGATGCTCTGCCATTTTATATCTTGTGTTCTCGATACTACCGCCATCTGTATATGTGCATACCGCTATCCTCAGTGTACAAGATAATAACAATGATAATAATAATAATAATAATAATAATAATGACGATATGTATGGGAATGAGCAGGTGGAATTTAAGAAATGCCAGTGTTAACAGAATTTAATGTAAACTGGTATACAGCCACTGCTTTGATTATAATGTTAATGTTAAAATGCAGTACCACCACACTCTCAAACTGTAGGTTCCGTCAAACACCTCAATTTTCCTGCATTTATTAATTTCTGTTTATTGTATTGATATGGCTTAAGTTCCTCGTGTATTCTGTATTTACATTGACAACTGTCTCTTCTTTTTTAATTGGTTGTGCATTACTCTCCATGTTTCATACCTCTTGATGCAGCCTTGCCTAGTACTAATTTTATCTTATTTCAATAGTTTTGTTTATCAATAGAAACTGTTATGTTGGCATGCTATTCTTATTTTGTGCTAAAGGTTTTCCTGTCAACTCCATTGTTATTTATGTACTGTTCAGTTTTTACTACTTCACTGCAAAGATGTTACTCACTGTATGTTTCTACTTCACTCTAGATATGTTACTTCTCTTCCAATGTTGTCTGCTAACATTTAACTTCTTTGGTGATAATACCCTGTAAATGCCTGAAGATGGCCTTGTAAGCCGAAAACCGGTTAGCAATAAAAATAATATTGTAGAACAAAAGCAAACTGGTGCTTTTCATTTATTATTAAATGCCAGTGTTATCAACATTGTATTCAGCGAAGTGCCACTACGTTCATGTTGGATGTGAGGCAGAAACGTGAGACAGCGGTACCGGAGGAATCAATGTCGGATAAGAAGTTGACTGGTCAGAGAAAGAGCGGGAAATAATAAAGTAAGATTGGCAAATACGTCGGGAGGAAGAAAACAGAAAAATAAGGTATTAAGGATAGCGCAGATACACTGTCCAATTGAGAAACATACGGACACCCCTATGTAAAGCAGAATGGACCAGCAGATATCACGAGAGGGAGCCGCCAGTATAAAGGGAGTCGGAATGTGTTGTGTTGTCAGTGGAGAAAAACTAACAACAGAATCGGTTGGTCAGCAGAGTTCAGCGATTTCGACCGTTGACTAGTCACTGGCGTAATAAATCCATCAGTAATATTTCAACCGTTCTAAAGCTGCGCAAGTCGACTGTTGCCGAAGTGATTGCGAGGTGGAAGCGCGAAGGAGCAACTAACAGCAGACAGACCACATGTACTGGCCATCGAACATTATAGAGAGTGGTTGTAGGAAACGGGTAAGATCGTCT
This sequence comes from Schistocerca cancellata, assembly GCF_023864275.1. NCBI lineage: Eukaryota > Metazoa > Arthropoda > Insecta > Orthoptera > Acrididae > Schistocerca > Schistocerca cancellata. The sequence continues at coordinate 1,209,169,024 of NC_064626.1, forward strand.
GCGGGAGAAGTCACAGCAGAGCCTGACGTCTTCTGCCGGAATGTTGATGAGTTCCAATTGTAATGCTGACTCGGAGTCGTCGACGAACATTAGGAGTTCCTCGTCTTATCGCTGTGGTTGGACCAGTGAAGACAGGGCGACAGGACTCATCACACTGCTGACGACTGAGAGACAGTCTGCCACTACATTATCGATTGCCGAAATGTGTTTGATGTCAGTAATGAACTGGGCCATCTCTGAGATGGTGACAGTTATGGTGAAAAGTATGTTGTGCCAAAAGTGAAGTATGGAGGGGTATGGCGGTGTTTTTCATGGTTAAAAAAAATGGTTCAAATGGCTCTGAGCGCTGTGGGACTTTACTTCCGAGGACATCAGTCCCCTAGAACTTAGAACTACTTAAACCTAACTAACCTAAGGACATCACACACATCCATGCCCGAGGCAGGATTCGAACCTGCGACCGTAGCAGTCGTGCGGTTCCGGACTGAGCGCCTAGAACCGCTCGGCCAGCACGGCCGGCTTTCATGGTTACTGTGTGGTTCCCTTTATGATCTTAAGAAAATGCTGAATACGGAAGGATATGAACACATTTTGCAGCATTATGTACTGCGCGTAAAAGAGGAAAAGTTAAGAGACCATTATTGTTAATATCAGCATAACATTGTACCTTGTTATTAAGCAGCATCTATGAGGCAATAGTTTGTGGAGAATAACATTCTCGACATGGACTGGTCTGCCGTGAGTCCCCCCCCCCCCCCCCCGCCCCCCCTGTACCCAAAGGAACACCTTTGGGATCAGTTAGAAACTCGATTTCGCTTCAGATCCCAAGGTCCAACATCACTACCTTCTCTTGTTTAGGCTTTTGAGGAAGAATGGACTGTCATTCCTCCACAGACCTTCAGACTCATCACTGAAAGTGTGCCAGCAGAGTTAAAGCCGTTAAAAACGTGAAAGGTGAACGTACCCCACATTAATCTCCACTAATTGGTATCCGTATATTTCTGATCAGATAATGTAGTTCACAATGCGACAGTGAGAAAGAGAGAGACGCTAAGCCCGTGATACCGGCTTACTCTTGGGCCCACCCGGCTAGCCGCGCGGTCTAACGCGTTGCTTCCCGAGCGGGAAGGCGCGCCGGTCCCCAACACGAATCCGATCGGCGAATTAGTGTCGAGGTGCGGTGTGCTGGCCAGCCTGTGGGGGGTCTTCAAGGCGGTTTTCCATCTGCTTCGGCGAATGCGGGCTGGTTCCCCTTCTTCCGTCTCAGTTAAACTACACTCCTGGAAATGGAAAAAAGAACACATTGACACCGGTGTGTCAGACCCACCATACTTGCTCCGGACACTGCGAGAGGGCTGTACAAGCAATGATCACACGCACGGCACAGCGGACACACCAGGAACCGCGGTGTTGGCCGTCGAATGGCGCTAGCTGCGCAGCATTTGTGCCCCGCCGCCGTCAGTGTCAGCCAGTTTGCCGTGGCATACGGAGCTCCATCGCAGTCTTTAACACTGGTAGCATGCCGCGACAGCGTGGACGTGAACCGTATGTGCAGTTGACGGACTTTGAGCGAGGGCGTATAGTGGGCATGCGGGAGGCCGGGTGGACGTACCGCCGAATTACTCAACACGTGGGGCGTGAGGTCTCCACAGTACATCGATGTTGTCGCCAGTGGTCGGCGGAAGGTGCACGTGCCCGTCGACCTGGGACCGGACCGCAGCGACGCACGGATGCACGCCAAGACCGTAGGATCCTACGCAGTGCCGTAGGGGACCGCACCGCCACTTCCCAGCAAATTAGGGACACTGTTGCTCCTGGGGTATCGGCGAGGACCATTCGCAACCGTCTCCATGAAGCTGGGCTACGGTCCCGCACACCGTTAGGCCGTCTTCCGCTCACGCCCCAACATCGTGCAGCCCGCCTCCAGTGGTGTCGCGACAGGCGTGAATGGAGGGACGAATGGAGACGTGTCGTCTTCAGCGATGAGAGTCGCTTCTGCCTTGGTGCCAGTGATGGTCGTATGCGTGTTTGGCGCCGTGCAGGTGAGCGCCACAATCAGGACTGCATACGACCGAGGCACACAGGGCCAACACCCGGCATCACGGTGTGGGGCGCGATCTCCTACACTGGCCGTACACCACTGGTGATCGTCGAGGGGACACTGAATAGTGCACGGTACATCCAAACCGTCATCGAACCCATCGTTCTACCATTCCTAGACCGGGAAGGGAACTTGCTGTTCCAACAGGACAATGCACGTCCGCACGTATCCCGTGCCACCCAACGTGCTCTAGAAGGTGTAAGTCAACTACCCTGGCCAGCAAGATCTCCGGATCTGTCCCCCATTGAGCATGTTTGGGACTGGATGAAGCGTCGTCTCACGCGGTCTGCACGTCCAGCACGAACGCTGGTCCAACTGAGGCGCCAGGTGGAGATGGCATGACAAGCCGTTCCACAGGACTACATCCAGCATCTCTACGATCGTCTCCATGGGAGAATAGCAGCCTGCATTGCTGCGAAAGGTGGATATACACTGTACTAGTGCCGACATTGTGCATGCTCTGTTGCCTGTGTCTATGTGCCTGTGGTTCTGTCAGTGTGATCATGTGATGTATCTGACCCCAGGAATGTGTCAATAAAGTTTCCCCTTCCTGGGACAATGATTTCTCGGTGTTCTTATTTCAATTTCCAGGAGTGTATGTCGGCGATTGCTGCACAAACACTGTCTCCTCGTACACGTACAACATAATTACTCTACCAAGCAAACATATGGGGTTACACTCGTCTGGTATGAGACTTTCCGGGGGTGTGGGGGGGGGGGAGATGTCCACTAGGGGTGGAACCGCACAATAACCCTGGGTTCGGTGCGCGGCGGCGGTTGGGTGGGTGGACTGCTGTGGCCTGTTGTGGGGTTGTGAACCACTGAGGGCTACGGCAGGGCGAAGCCTCTCCGTCGTTTCTAGGTCCCCAGTTTAATACACACACACTTTACGCTTCAATCTCTTCTTGGAAGCAGAGTTGTTTTGGGTAAGATGTAGGGTCCAGGAAAATCTACTCCACAGTTGTATTGCTGTAATGGAGAAGGACATGGAGAAATATTTAGTATTATGCAAAGGTACAGCCAAGATGGTGGGCGTATACGATCTGGTATTGCAGACCTGAAATTATTATTGATATCTGATACGTGAGGAGATGGATTGGGGACACCAGGAAGTAAGAAACTGGTGAAGTACACAGATTGTGTGAGCGTCACATCTCGTATCCGGTCGCTTCCAACCTAAATGAGTGTAGGAAGGACTGATATGATCAAACAACCGAATGCTACACACATATCTGAAGCAAGCTTTCGTAGCTAGCTTGTATGGTCTAGAGTTTTCACTGTGTGCGTTGTCTTGAAATACATCACGGTAGAAACAAATTGCCTGGACTAAAGACTGTATTAATTTTTATATAATTTGAGGTGGAATTTTTAAAATTTTTGTAATGCATATACGTATGAGTGAGATTTCCTGCAAGCTGCAACAGTCGGTTATTCCCATTTTAGCTGTTCATCATTATGTCTAGCTCTTTTACCTTTTTTGAAACGGTAATTGACTAACATTACGAAGTATTGCAGGAATTGTTACAGAGAAATGTCCACTGATCAACTTTCGGTGTAATACGATGACCAGTGACTTCTTAGGAATTAGTTTAAGACCTTGTCAGGAGTGACAATAGCAGGTGTCGTCTTCTAAATTTTCGTTACAGTGCTCTTCGATGACCATCTCTCACGATCGCTCAATACACGCTTTCGTCCGTGTTGTGAAGTAGCAGATTATGCTTTTCAACTTGTCTTGCATTCGATATAAATCTCCGATACGGTGCCTCTTCAAACTCCAAACACTTCGGCTACCTAGGTTTCGGAAGCGCGCCGTATGAGCGCAAACAACCACGCTCGAATTCACTAAGCTCCGACGTAATGCACTCATCGCAGCACAGAACACTGTTCGGTCCACGACCGACACAAAGTGTTGAGGAGATCGCCCAATCACAACAGCGCACCCTGCAGGGATGGCCAGGGTCTGCTTTTCAGTTAAAGCATGGATTTCTCGCGGTGGTACCGTTTTTCTGTGCGCCCCATGTATATGAATGATTTAGCTGGCTGTTCCCTTATTGCTTCTTGGTTTAAAAAGCACCTAGAAAAATACGATAGTTTTGTTTTTTGAACTTTAAGTAATTGTTGTTGTTGTGGTCTTCAGTCCAGACACTGGTTTGATGCAGTTCTCCATGCTACTCCATCCTGTGCAAGCTTCTTCATCTCCCAGTACCTACTGCAACCTACTTCCTTCTGAATCTGTTTACTGTATTCATCGCTTGGTCTCACTCTACGATTTTTACCCTCCGCGCTGCCCTCCAATACTAAATCGGTGATCCCTTGATGCCTCATAACATGTCCTACCAACCGATCCCTTCTTCTAGTCAAGTTGTGCCACAAATTTCTCTTCTCTCCAATTCTATTCAACACCTCCTCATTAGTTATGTGATCTACCCATCCAATCTTCAGTATCCTTCTGTAGCACACATTTCGAAAGCTTCTATTCTCTTTTTGTCTAAACTATTTATCGTTCACGATTCACTTCCATACATGGATGGCTACACTCCATACAAATACTTTCAGAAATCACTTCCTGACACTTAAATCTATACTCAATGTTAACAAATTTCTCTTCTTCAGAAACGCTTTCCTTGCCATTGCCAGTCGACATTTTACATACTCTCTACTTCGACCATCATGAGTTATGTTGCTCCCCATATAGCAGAACTCATTTACTACTTTAAGTGTCTCATTTCCTAATCTAATACCTTCAGCATCACCCGATTTAATTCGACTACATTCCATTATTCTCGTTTGGCTTTTGTTGATGTTCAGCTTATATCCTCCTTTTAAGACACTGTCCATTCCATTCAACTGATTTTCCAGATCCTGTGCTGTCTCTGACACAATTAAATTGTCATCGGCGAACCTCGAAGTTTTAATTTCTTCTCCATGGATTTTAATTCCTACTCCGAATTTTTCTTTTGTTTCCTTTACTTCTTGCTCAATATACAGATTGAATAACATCGGGGATAGGCTACAACCCTGTCTCACTCCCTTTCCAGCCACTGCTTCCCTGTCATGCCCGTCGACTCTTATAACTGCCATCTGGTTTCTGTACAAATTGTAAATAGCCTTTCACTTCCTGTATTTTACCCCTGCCACCTTCAGAATTTGAAAGACGGTATTCCAGTCAACATTGTCAAAAGCTTTCTCTAAGTCTACAAATGCTAGAAACGTAGGTTTGCCTTTGCTTAATCTAGCTTCTAAGATAAGTCGTAGGGTCAGTATTGCCTCTCGTGTTCCAATATTTCTACGAAATCCAAACTGATCTTCTCCAAGATCAGCTTCTACCAGTTTTTCCATTCGTCTGTAAAGAATTTGTGTAAGTGTTTTGCAGCCATGGCTTATTAAACTGATTGTTCGGTAATTTTCACATCTGTCAACACCTGCTTTCTTTGGGATTGGAATTATTATATTCTTCTCGACGTCTGAGGGTATTTCGCCTGTCTCATACATCTTGCTCTCCAGATGGTAGAGTTTTGTCAGGGCTGGCTCTCCCAAGGCTGTCACTAGTTCTAATGGAATGTTTTCTACTCCCGTGGCCTTGTTTCGACTTAGATCTTTCAGTGCTCTGTCAAACTCTTCACGCAGTATCATAAGTAATTATTCTTTGTATTTCTTCATTAAAATAACTTAAAGTAGTAAAGGAGTTTTGCTATTTGGGGAGCAAAATAACTGATGATGGTCGAAGTAGAGAGGATATAAAATGTAGACTGGCAATGGCAAGGAAAGCGTTTCTGAAGAAGAGAAATTTGTTAACATCGAGTATAGATTTAAGTGTTATTTCTGAAAGTATTTGTATGGAGTGTAGCCATGTATGGAAGTGAAACATGGACGGTAAATAGTTTGGACAAGAAGAGAATAGAAGCTTTCGAAATGTGGTGCTACAGAAGAATGCTGAAGATTAGACGGGTAGATCACATAACTAATGGGGAAGTATTGAATAGGATTGGGGAGAAGAGAAGTTTGTGGCACAACTTGACCAGAAGAAGGGATCGGTTGGTAGGACATGTTCTGAGGCATCAAGGGATCACCAATTTAGTATTGGAGGGCAGCGTGGAGGGCAAAAATCGTAGGGGGAGACCAAGAGATGAATACACTAAGCAGATTCAGAAGGATGTAGGTTGCAGTAGGTACTGGGAGATGAAGAAGCTTGCACAGGATAGAGTAGCATGGAGAGCTGCATCAAACCAGTCTCAGGACTGATGACCACAACAACATTAAAATAAGAATGTATTTTTTTTTATATCTCCAATGTAATTGGTGCTAAATTTCATTGAGGTACTGGCTGATGTATCTGTCACAGGTAACTTTCTCTCAGTACGTTTACATGCGACACAACTTCCGGACGAAGAAAATCGAATTTCAGAAACCATTTTTCGCTGTCGCGTTTACATGATAAAGCCTGAAGCGATCCTGCTAGACGGATCAAATAATGATTCTCCGATTGTCAGTTGTTTTACAGAAACGCCAAGGTCCAGTTTAAAGCCCAAGCGACACAAGCCGCCGCTAGGGAACCAACCTAAGAGCGGCTCTAGAGGCAAAATAGCTGTAGGATTTCCATACAGGACGTATCACAATTAGCAGCGCCCATATGTACGATTTGTGTACAGTGCATATCACAATTAGCAGCAAAAACTACCGACGGTGGAAACGTACGCGGAAAACGGGAAAAGGGGAGGACAGTGCCAAATGATAAGCCGTTTGTACGGAAAAACGTTCAAGTACCCGCCTTGGGAATGTCATCTAGGAAATCAGCTCTTCCGATTTCTGATTTAGTCAGTACATTGACTGTTTCTCTCGAGTGAACTGTTAAGAGGCACGGAAACTTCATGTTCAGTCTAATACACTACTGGCCATTAAAATTGCTACACCAAGAAGAAATGCAGATGATAAACGGGCATTCATTGGACAAATATGTTATACTAGAACTGTGATTACATTTTCACGCAATTTGGGTGCATAGATCCTGAGAAATCAGTACCCAGAACAGCCATCTCTGGTCGTAATGACGGCCTTGATACGCCTGGGCATTGAGTCAAACAGAGCTTGCATGGCGTGTACAGGTACAGCTGCCCATGCAGCTTCAACACGATACCACAGTTCATCAGGAGTAGTGACTGGCGTATTGTGACGAGCCAGTTACTCGGCCACCATTGAGCAGACATTTTCAATTGGTGAAAGATCTGGAGAATGTGCTGGCCAGGGCAGCAGTAGAACATTTTCTGTATCCAGAAAGGCTCGTACAGGATCTGCAACATGCGGTCGTGCATTATCCTGCTGAAATGTATGGTTTCGCAAGGATCGAATGAAGGGTAGAGCCACGGGCCGTAAAACATCTGAAATGTAGCGCCCACTGTTCAAAGTGCCGTCAATGAGAACAAGAGGTGACCGAGACGTGTAACCAATGGCACCCCATACCATCACGCCGGCTGATGCGCCAGTATGGCGATGACGAATACACGCTTCCAATGTGCGTTCACCGCGATGCCGCCAAACACGGATGCTACCATGATGATGCTGTAAACCGAACCTAGATTCATCCGAAAAAATGACGTTTTGCCATTCGTGCACCCAGGTTCGTCGTTGAGAACACCATCGCAGGTGCTCCTGTCTGTGATGCAGCGTCAAGGGTAACCGCAGCCATGGTCTCCGAGCTGATAGTCCATGCTGCTGCAAACGTCGTCGATCTGTTCGTGCAGATGGTTGTTGTCTTGCAAACGTCCCCATCTGTTGACTCAGGGATCGAGACGTGGCTGCACGATCCGTTACAGCTATGCGGATAACATGCGTGTCAACTCGACTGCTAGTGATAGGAGGCCGTTGGGATCCAGCACGGCGTTCCGTATTACCCTCCTGAACCCATCGATTCCATATTCTGCTAACAGTCATTGGATTTCGACCAATGCGAGCAGCAATCTCGCGATAAGGTAAACCGCAATCGCGATAGGCTACAACCCGACCTTTATCAAAATCGGAAACATGATGGTACGCATTTCTCCTCCTTACACGAGGCATCACAACAACGTTTCACCAGGCAACGCCGGTCAACTGCTGTTTGTGTATGAGAAATCGGTTGGAAACTTTCTTCATGTCAGCACGTTGTAGGTGTCGCCACCGGCGCCAACCTTGTGTGAATGCTCTGAAAAGCTAATCATTTGCATAGAACAGCATCTTCCCCTGTCGGTTAAATTTCGCGTCTTTAGCACGTCATCTTCGTGGTGTAGCAATTTTAATGGGCGTTAGTGTATTTCTACCTATCTTTCTCTACACTGTAAGTCACTCCGTTTAGATTAGGCGAAAATTTTAAAAAAAGATTTGAAAACAAGACAACCTGACAACTCAAGCACGTTTCAGAAACGATTGTACGTTTGCATGAGAGGGGAAGTCGGTTGTGGAAAAGCAAATCCGGCAGCCAAAACCACGTTTCCTCAATCGATTTTAAAGTGTTCACATGGCAAATCGGAAGCGATATTGGGAAATCGGTTTACGAAATTCGGTGTTGGGAGCACTTGCAAACGGAAGATAGTATCTGGACCGCAAGCTTAGACTGAATGTTGGCGAAGGAAGGGCCGATCAGTGACTGTGTGTGGCTGGAGGTGGGGTGGAGCGGCGAAAGCTCTCGCCGCCCTTCCCTCCCCGGGGACACGGAACAAATTGGAAATGAAGGCCCGCTGATTCCTTCCGCAGGACGCGCAGGTGAGAGGCCGTGCAGTGGGTGGCGGGGCAGTAAAGGAGTGGGCGAGGAGTGGCAGGAGGGGGGGGGGGCAGCAGGAGACTGCGTGGCTGAGAGCTGCTCACACAGAATCCTCCAGGCGACAACGTCTCGTGCCACTGCCAACACTTCTCACTTCTGTCTCTGCGTGAGTAGTCTGTAATCCACACTTGCCCGTGTTGGGCAGGGAGTTCATACAACCACATACATACCGTCTTTCTGCCCCACACTCCAATAGCACTTCGGAAAAACGAACACCTCAATCCTTGTGTGCGAGCTGTGATTTCCCTTATTTCATTACGTTGGTCGTTTCTCCTTGTTGTTGTTTTGGTCCTCAGTCCAGAGACTGGTTTGATACAGCTCAAAATGGTTCAAATGGCTCTGAGCACTATGGGACTTAAAATCTGAGGTAATCAGTCCCCTAGAACTTAGAACTACTTAAACCTAAGGACATCATACACATCCATGCCCGAGGCAGGATTCGAACCTGCGACCGTAGCAGTCGCGCGGTTCCGAACTGCAGCGCCTAGAACCGCTCGGCCACCGTGGCCGGCTTTGATGCAGCTCTCCATCCTACTCTATCTTGTGCAAGCTTCTTCATCTCCAAATACCTACTGCAACCTACATCCTCCTGAATCTGCTTAGTGTATTCATTTTGTGGTCTCCGTCTACGATTTTTAGCCTCCACACTGCCCTCCAACACTAAATTGGTGATAGCTTGATGCCTCAGAATATGTCCTACCAACCAATCCCTTCTTCTAGTCAAGCTGCGCCACAAATTTCTCTTCTCCCCAATACCTCGTCATTAGTTATGTGATCTACCCATCTAATCTTCAGCATTCTTCTGTTGCACCACATTTCGAAAGCTTCAATTCTCTTCTTGTCCAAACAATTTATCGTCCATGTTTCAGTTCCATACATGGCTACACTCCATACAAATACTTTCAGAAAAGTCTTCCTGACAATTAAATCCATACTCGATGTTGACAGATTTCTCTTCTTCAGAAACTCCTTTCCATTGCCAGTCTACATTTTATATCCTCTCTTCTTCGACTATCATCAGTTATTTTGCTCCCCAAATGGCAAAACTTCTTTACTATTTCTAATTCTCTCAGCATCACCTTATAATTCGACAACATTCCATTTCTCCTTACGCAGGTGAGAATCAAAGATATGTTTTTGTGTTCAGAGGAGAAAGCTGGCGGTTGAAATTTCGTGAAAAGATCTCGCCGCAACAAAAAACGCCTTTGTTTTAATGATTACGACCCGAAGTCGGTTATGACATCGGTGACACGAGCAGCTCTTTCTTGAACTTTTTCGATGTCTTCCGTCAGTCGTATCTGATAAGGGTGCCAAATCGCATAGTAGTACTCCAAAGCCGGCCGGGGTGGCCGAGCGGTTCTATGCGCTACAGTCTGGAACCGCGCGACCGCTACGGTCGCAGGTTCGAATCCTGCCTCCTGCCTAGGTTAGTTAGGTTTAAGTAGTTCTAAGTTCTAGGGGACTGATGATCTCAGAAGTTAAGTCCCATAGCGCTCAGAGCCATTTGAACCAGCCAGTACTCCAAAAGTGGATGGACAAGTATCATGAAAGCAGTCTCCTTAGTAGATTTGCTGCATCTTCTGTTCTGCCAATAAAACGCAGTCTTTGGTTCACCTTCCCCACAACATGTTAATGACTTGCCACTGCCTAGAAAATTCCGTTCTTGTTCGTTCTGTAGCCAGTTGTCTGTGATTTAAGGCGGGTAGCTATTTGTCTATTCTATCGTCATGCTATCCGGTAATTTTTAGCTCTGGTTCAACAGATCGCTTCTTATTTGCAATGATTAAACACTACTGGCGGACGCCTGATAACGAGAAACGTTGCGAAAAAAAGTCAGTTGTGTTAATATTCTAAGCGACGTACAATGATATTTGACTGTTTATCTACATAGGTCATCAAACTACACTCCTGGAAATTGAAATAAGAACACCGTGAATTCATTGTCCCAGGAAGGGGAAACTTTATTGACACATTCCTGGGGTCAGATACATCACATGATCACACTGACAGAACCACAGGCACTTAGACACAGGCAACAGAGCATGCACAATGTCGGCACTAGTACAGTGTATATCCACCTTTCGCAGCAATGCAGGCTGCTATTCTCCCATGGAGACGATCGTAGAGATGCTGGATGTAGTCCTGTGGAACGGCTTGCCATGCCATTTCCACCTGACGCCTCAGTTGGACCAGCGTTAGTGCTGGACGTGCAGACCGCGTGAGACGACGCTTCATCCAGTCCCAAACATGCTCAATGGGGGACAGATCCGGAGATCTTGCTGGCCAGGGTAATTGACTTACACCTTCTAGAGCACGTTGGGTGGCACGGGGTACATGCGGACGTGCATTGTCCTGTTGGAACAGCAAGTTCCCTTGCCGGTCTAGGAATGGTAGAACGATGGGTTCGATGACGGTTTGGATGTACCGTGCACTATTCACTGTCCCCTCGACGATCACCAGTGGTGTACGGCCAGTGTAGGAGATCGCTCCCCACACCATGATGCCGGGTGTTGGCCCTGTGTGCCTCGGTCGTATGCAGTCCTGATTGTGGCGCTCACCTGCACGCCGCCAAACACGCATACGACCATCATTGGCACCAAGGCAGAAGCGACTCTCATCGCTGAAGACGACACGTCTCCATTCGTCCCTCCATTCACGCCTGTCGCGACACCACTGGAGGCGGGCTGCACGATGTTGGGGCGTGAGCGGAAGACGGCCTAACGGTGTGCGGGACCGTAGCCCAGCTTCATGGAGACGGTTGCGAATGGTCCTCGCCGATACCCCAGGAGCAACAGTGTCCCTAATTTGCTGGGAAGTGGCGGTGCGGTCCCCTACGGCACTGCGTAGGATCCTACGGTCTTGGCGTGCATCCGTGCGTCGCTGCGGTCCGGTCCCAGGTCGACGGGCACGTGCACCTTCCGCCGACCACTGGCGACAACATCGATGTACTGTGGAGACCTCACGCCCCACATGTTGAGCAATTCGGCGGTACGTCCACCCGGCCTCCCGCATGCCCACTATACGCCCTCGCTCAAAGTCCGTCAACTGCACACACGGTTCACGTCCACGCTGTCGCGGCATGCTACCAGTGTTAAAGACTGCGATGGAGCTCCGTATGCCACGGCGAACTGGCTGACACTGACGGCGGTGGTGCACAAATGCTGCGCAGCTAGCGCCATTCGACGGCCAACACCGCGATTCCTGGTGTGTCCGCTGTGCCGTGCGTGTGATCATTGCTTGTACAGCCCTCTCGCAGTGTCCGGAGCAAGTATGGTGGGTCTGACACACCGGTGTCAATGTGTTCTTTTTTCCATTTCCAGGAGTGTATTATACGACAGTAGTGACGACTGGAACAGTGGCCAGTTAAATAAGAGAAGAAATTATTCGCTTTAGTATACAGCAGCACTTGTATTTTGTCAAACGACTACAGGTTTCCTCAGGTGATATTCTCATCAGGCCATCTACTGACGCGCAGCCGTCAAACTAGCCAGTTTGACCAGCGGGCATTTGACAAAACCGAAGTACAGCTGTACAGTACAACAAACAAGTATTTTACTCTTGTTTAACGAAGATACGTTCTTGTAGACATCGCAGCGTCAGTAAATAATCCGATAACGCCGGTGAGCTTACCTAAAATCGTGTATGTACGTTGGGAAGAAAATTTTGATAAGAACCACCGCAGCTTCATTTAAAGTACGTTTGATAGGGCATCACCGGTTTCGCTCCAGACTAACATCTTCAGGTGACCGAAAGTTCATCAACAGTCTTCCTAACTAATTCTCACAAAGAGGCGGAAATGTCTAACAACAACACATTTCTACCAATTTGTGAGAATAAACTGATGACTGTTGAGTTACTTTCGATCGCCTGGCAAGTTCACTTTGAACGAAACCAGTTGTGGTGTAATACACGTAAATAAAGCTGTTGTGGTTTTTATTAACGTTTACCTAATTCAGCTGTGGAACAACAGAATAATCAACATAATACTCAGAAAATCTGAAGTCGTCGCACCCTTGGAGCACACCCGATGAGATTTTGTCATATGATTTTGAGTTCCTTTATTCAAAGGTACCATTACCGGTTTCGAATCATTACGATTCATTGTCAGACGGCTTTCATGCTTTCATTACATGTGCTGCGTTTTTTACTGATTAGTTATCCTAAAATATAAATAATACATAATTATAAGCACGCCACAAAGATGGTTGAGTTACAGAAATGCATTGGGATGTGACTCACGTGAAATGTCGGTCTGGAGTGCTTGTTTTCATAGTTTTCGCCCAGTAGACAACGTTAGTAGTTTTCGCCGCATTCACATGATTGCACACATAAACTTGCAAAATTGAGGGCTTCAGATTTGTGGTGAAAATGCATTCAGTGACAAATCTGAAGCGCTCAATTATGCAAGTTTATGTGTGCAATGATGTGAATGCGGCGAAAACTACAAACGTCGTCTGCTGGACGAAAACTATGAAAACAAGTAATCCAGACCGACATTTCACGGGAGTCACATACCAATGGAAATCTGTAACTTAACCATCTTTGTGACGTGCTTATAATTATGTATTATTTATACTCGGTGTTACAAAAAGGTACGGCCAAACTTTCAGGAAACATTCCTCACATACAAAGAAAGAAAATATGTTATGTGGACATGTGCCCGGAAACGCTTACTTTCCATGTTAGAACTCATGTTATTATTTCTCTTCAAATCACATTAATCATGGAATGGAAACACACAGCAAAAGAACGTACCAGCGTGACTTCAAACACTTTGTTACAGGAAATGTTCAAAATGTCCTCTGTTAGCGAGGATACATGCATCCACCCTCCGTCGCATGGAATCCCTGATGCGCTGAGGCAGCCCTGGAGAATGGCGTATTGTATCAGAGCCGTCCACAATACGAGCACGAAGAGTCTGTACATTTGGTACCGGGGTTGCGTAGACAAGAGCTTTCAAATGCCCCCATAAATGAAAGTCAAGAGAGTTGAGGTCAGGAGAGCGTGGAGGCCACGGAATTGGTCCGCCTCTACCAATCCATCGGTCACCGAATCTGTTGTTGAGAAGCGTACGAACACTTCGAATGCAATGTGCAGGTGCTCCATCGTGCATGAACCACATGTTGTGTCGTACTTGTAACGGCACATGTTCTAGCAGCACAGGCAGAGTATCCCGTATTAAATCATGATAACGTGCTCCATTGAGCGTAGGTGGAAGTACATGGGACCCAATCAAGACATCACCAACAATGCCTGCCCAAACGTTCACAGAAAATCTGTGTTGATGACGTGATTGCACAATTGCGTGCGGATTCTCGTCAGCCCACACATGTTGATTGTGGAAATTTTCAATTTGATCACGTTGGAATGAAGCCTCATCCGTAAAGAGAACATTTGCGCTGAAATGAGGATTGACACATTGTTGGATTAACCATTCGCAGAAGTGTACCCGTGGAGGCCAATCAGCTGCTGATAGTGCCTGCACACGCTGTACATGGTACGGAAACAACTAGTTCTCCCGTAGCACTCTCCAAACAGTGACGTGGTCAACGTTACCTTGTACAGCAGCAACTTCTCTGACGCTGACATTAGGGTTATCGTCAACTGCACGAAGAATGGCCTCGTCCATTGCAGGTGTCCTCGTCGTTCTAGATCTTCCCCAGTCGCGAGTCATAGGCTGGAATGTTCCGTGCTCTCTAAGACGCGGATCAATTGCTTCGAACGTCTTCCTGTCGGGACACCTTCGTTCTGGAAATCTGTCTCGATACAAACGTACCGCGCCACGGCTATTGCCCCGTGCTAATCCATACATCAAATGGGCATCTGCCAACTCCGCATTTGTAAACATTGCACTGACTGCAAAACCACGTTCGTGATGAACACTAACCTGTTAATGCTATGTACTGATGTGCTTGATGCTAGTACTGTAGAGCAATGAGTCGCATGTCAACACAAGCACCGAAGTCAACATTACCTTCCTTCAATTGCGCCAACTGGCGGTGAATCGAGGAAGTACAGTACATACTGACGAAACTAAAATGAGCTCTAACATGGAAATTAAGCGTTTCCGGACACATGTCCACATAACATCTTTTCTTTATTTGTGTGTGAGGAATGTTTCCTGAAAGTTTGGCCGTACCTTTTTGTAACACCCTCTATTTTAGAATAACTAATCAGTAAAAAAAGAAAAAAGCAGCATATGTAATGAAAGTATGAAAGCCGTCTGACAATGAATCGTAATTACTCGAAACCGGTAATGGTACCTTTTGAATAAAAGAAATCAAATTTGTGGCTGGTTGCTGTCTCGACACCACCAACACTCGTTGATATTCTGCTTTGAACATTCGCAGTCCAGAATGGCGCATTGACTTCAATTAGCAAAAAACTGGTCGAGCCACAGACAGGTATCAGTGGAGATACGCGGTACGACGCCATTTTGGTTATTACTCGGACAGTGTGGCACAGCGTAAGAACTGGAAGTTGACCGACTGCAGCAGGCAGATATAAAGAAGTAAACAAGGGACCGGGGCGGCTGTGCGCTCCGGAGCAGCGCAGCAGCTTTTGCCAGCGAGGCGGCTCCGCCGGCGTTCCTGTAACGGTTCCGGCCGGCCGAGTGAAAGTCTGTCAAGGTGAGGTGCGCCTAGGTGCCCCTAACGAACCTGCTGCGCCGTTACGTAACAGTGGCCGGAAGGTGCGGATTACCCGCCTCTCTGCGCGGTGTCTCCTTGCACCCCTGAATGCCGCTCCGTTACTCATCCGCTGGCTTCCCAGTTACGACACCTTTGTGGCCCTGGACGAAACGAAGCTCGAGGAACGAAACGTGATAACGGATTAGTGGATGGAGAATCATAGACTGTCGTAGAGGTAACGACAGACGCGCCCCAGAGATGTTTATTGGGAGCCTTGCTGTTAAAGGAAGGAAGAAATTAAGATTACGATAAGAAAATGTTGAACACTGAATCCTAAAAATATTATCTACTTGTATCTTTTTTAAAACAGTAAATCTGTGGCATGTGAAAAAAAAGCGAATAAAAAATCTGAAGAGCCAATTCAGTGGAAAGTATGTCAGTAAATCATTTTTATTGGCAAACAAGGAACAAACTACACTGAAGGGCCAAAGTAACTGGTGCACCTACCTAATTTCGTGTAGGACCCCCGCGAAAACACAGAAGTACCGCAACACGACGTGATATGAACCCAACTAATGTCTGCAGTAGCGTTGGAGGGAAATGACACCATGGATCCTGCAGGGTTGGTCATAAATCCGTAAGAGTACGAGGAGGTGGAGGTATCTTCTGAACCATGCTACAAGGCATCCCAGATATGCTTAATAATGATCATGTCTGGGCACTTTGGTGGCCAGCAGAAGTGTTTAAAGTCAGGAGAGTGTTCCTGGAGCCTCTGCAGCAATTCTGGACGTGTGGGGTGTCGCATTGTGCTGCTGGAATTGCCCAAGTCCGTCGGAATGCACAATGGACATGAGTGGACGCAGCTGATCAGACAGGGTGCTTACGTACGTGTCAGCTGTCGGAGTCGTATCTAGATGTATCAGGGGTCCCAGATCACACCAATTCCACACGCCCCACACCACTGGTTCTAAACAAAGAAAAGTGCGAGGTCATCCACGTGGATACTGAAAGAAATCGGATAAATTTTGGGTATACGATAAATCGTACATATCTAAGGGCTATCAATTCGACTAAATACCTAGGAAGTACAATTATGAGCAACTTAAATTGGAAAGACCACATAGATAATATTGTGGCGAAGGCGAAACAAAGACTGCACTTTGTTGGCAGAACACTTAGAAAATGCGACAAACCCACTGAAGAGACAGCCTACATTACACTTGTCCTTCCTCTGCTGGAATATTGCTGCGCGTGTGGGATTCTTACCAGCTGGGATTGACGGAGGACATGGAAAAAGTGCAAAGAAGGACAGCTCGTTTCATGTTATCGCGCAATAGGGGTGAGAGTGACTGATATGGTACGCGAGTTGGGGTGGCAGTCACTGAAACAAAGGCGGTTATATTTGCGGCGAGATCTATTTACGAAATTTCAATCACCAACTTTCTCTTCCGAATGCGAAAATATTTTGTTGACACCCACCTACGTAGGGGGAAATAATCATCATAATAAAACAGAGAAATCAGAGCTCTAACGGAAAGATTTAAGTGTTCCTGTTTCCCACGCGCCATTCGAGAGTGGAATGGTAGAGCAGTAGTATGAAAATGGTTCGATGAACCCTCTGCCAGGCACTTAAGTGCGAATTGCAGAGTAACCATGTAGATGTAGATTAAAGAGCCTCCGCAAGCTTGAACAGTCCCCTGCTGACATGCAGGGTCCATGGACTCATGAGGTTGTCACCATACCCGTACACGTCTATCCGCTCGATACAATTTGAAACGAGACTCGTCCGATCAGGCAACATGTTTCCAGTTATCAACAGTCCAACGTCCCTGCTGACGGGCTCAGGCGAAGAGTAAAGCTTTGTGTCGTGCAGTCATAAAGGATACACGAGTGGGCCTTCGGCTCCGAAAGCCCATATCGATGATGTTCCGTTGAATGGTTCGCATGCTGACACTTGTTGTTGGCGCAACATTTAAATCTGCAGCAATCTGCGCTTCTGTCACATTGAACGATTCTCTCCAGTCGTCCATGGTCCTGTTCTTGCAGGATCCTTTTCCGGTCGCAGCGATGTCGGAGATTTGATGTTCTACCGGATTCCCGATATTCACTGTACAACAGTGAAATAGCCGTACGGGGAAAGCGCCTCTTCATCGCTACATCGGAGATGCTGTGTCCCATCACTGATGCGCCGATTATAATACCACGTTTAGTCTCACTAACCGGCCATTGTAGCAGCAGTAACCGATCTAATAACTGCACCAGACACTTGTTGTCTTATATAGGCGTTGCCGACAGGAGGGCCGTATTCTACCTGTTTACATATCTCTGTATTTGAATACGCATGCCCATACTAGTTTGTTTGGGTCTTCAGTGTACACTGAAAGCGATAACAAGGTTAACAAAAGCGAAAATTTCAGACGAAAGCTGTTTCATAAAGTGTTAGTTCACCATCTGAATATGCCTGAAACACGCACCCATGGATGAAACTCGAATGCTGAATCACGGTAAACTCAAGCATCAGCCGTCCGCGACCTCTTTCTGCCACCTGTTGTTTCGAGCGGCGCAGGGACAGTCCAGTTTGCAACATTGCCGTAAAGGTGAAACGCCCGTAACTGAAAGGAAACTTATAATACCGCTGCGTCTTAATCAGTCGAATCCTCTTACGAGATTGCTAAAGTAGTCAATAGACCTAGATCGACGATTCAGGCGGTAATAGATTCGGTAATAGATCGCTTTTGTGCAATTAAAACATTGAGAAACCAGCCACGGACCAGACGCCCTTGCCCATTAACCGACAGAGACGCAAGGTTTATTGTGAGGGAAGTCAAGAAAAATCCTGAAATCAGCGCTCGTAAGTAGGCTGTGAACTTAGACGGTATGTGCCAGCACATTCAGAAATACCCACAAGAAGCACGGATATAATGGCCCCGTACTTCGGAACAAATTTTGGGCATTGTGAAGCACTGCTTGATTGTGCCCAGTAATGTAGATTAAAGAAGAGAGACTTCTGGAATAGAGTTATATTTTCTGGTGAAAGTAAGTGTAACGTATTCGGGTCGGATGACAGGCTAATGGTGCGGCATTATAAAACCTTGGAGTTGCTCCCGCACAACTTTGTGCTCACCGTGAAACGCCGTGGGGGTTCATTCGCTGATAGTGTGGTGGTGTATGAGCGCTGCAGGTGTAGGCAAACTACATTTTATAGAGGTTATGAAGGGTCACAAAATGTATATCAACATCTGAAAGGAAAATCTAAGTGTCAGTAGTGGAAATCAGGTGTCCAAGGAAATTAGCTCTTTAACAGGAAAACGAGCTGAAGCATCCTACTATAAATGTGATGATGTGACTCCTGTACAGTACATAGAAACAACTGTACAGTACACTTCGTCACAGCCCAGGTATTAATCCCACGGAACACCTTTGGAAAGTGTTCGAGAGGAACCTCAGAAAAAGACAAATTTCTAACAAGAAGGACCTAACCTTTTCAAGAAGAAAGGGACAATATTCCATCGTGTGTGACAGCAAACTTAGTTAGCTCTATGTCCAGACGATTACAAGCAGCATTAACCGCAAAGAGAAAACCAACTAAATATTAATTTTTGTAATTTAAACCATACTTTCAGGCTCTAAATGTCAAAAAATTATGAGTGGACGAATATTTTATGAAGTAACATTTGCGTGAAATCTTCTGTCTTATTAATCTCTTGATGGCTAAGAGTGTGTTAGGTTCCTTGTTTTCAGTAAAAATGATTTAGTGAGATACTTTCCACAGGATTGGCTCTTCAGATTTTCTATTTGCGTATTTTCACGTGCCACAGACTTCCTTTTTTGGAAAATATACAGCTAGACGAATACTTTTTGGACTCACCTTAGGGAAGGCGAACCAAAGACTGCGTTTTGCTGGAAGAGCACTCGGAAGATACAAGAAATTTACTAGAGACTGCCTACACGACACTTTTCCTTCCTGTTCTTGAGTACTGATGGGTGGTGTGGGATGCTTGCCAGACAAGATTAACGGAGGATATCGAGTAACGGATACGATAAGCAGGTTGGTGTGTCCATCATTAAAACAAAGGCGTCTTTCATTGTGGTGAGAGCTTCTCAATAAATTGCGATCACTAACTTTCTCCTGGGAATGTCAAAGTGTTTTAGTGACTCCCATCTACCAAGGGAGAAATGACAACAGTAATAAAATAATAAAAATCAGAGCTCGCATTGAAACATGCAGGCTTTAATTTTTCTCACGCGCTACTGCAGAGTGGAGTTCACCTCCGTAGCTGAGTGGTTACCGCAGCTGACTGCCATGCGAGTTACCTGGCTTCGAGCAACGGTACTGCCAGGGACATTTTCGTTGGCAGGAGGACTAGTACTGGCTGCAGTCAGCCTCTTGAGACCAAATGAGCAGCTGCTCGACCGATTAGTAGCGGTTCCAAGGTCAAGAAAACCGACAACGACCGGGAGAGCGGTATGCTGAGTACATGTCCTCCACACCGCAGCAGATGACGCCATTGGCGGAGGACGAAACGGCTGTCGGACGGGCCCAATTTCGCGTCTTCAGTCGGAACGCGGAACTTTACCTTTATTTGAGAGTGGAACGCTCGAGAAATAGTATAAACGTTATTCTACGTCCTTTTTCCAATAACCAAAGTGTGTTTTACAGAACAGTCATGTAGATATCTATGAAAATCCCGTGCACAACTAGGTCATTACAGATGAAGCACATGCTAGATTTGGGGAAGGCTGGGATTTGGCATCGGCCATGTCTTTTCAAGTTAACTCTGCTAGCAACCGGCCATGTCTTTTCAAGTTAACCCTGCTAGCATTTGTCTTAAGTGATTAAGGGAAACATTAGTAAACCTAAATCTGGATGGCCGGACGGGGTACCGAATCTCTGTCCTTCCGAATGCAAGTTCAGAATATTAACTATTGCCCCATCTTGCTCGATCCTCGCTGTGCATCTATGGCCTTGTAACTTCAGACTTTTTGCTGATGATGCAGTTACCTATTATGAAATACTAATATGAAAAAAGCTACAGAAAGATCCAATCAGATCGTGATATTTCGAACAGCTATAAATATGAGATGCTTGATTTAAATGTGCAGAAATGTAATATGTGCTCTTGACAAATATGACTGCCTATGGCAAAAATATGAACGAGTCACGCTTGAAATCAGCTCAGCTCTTTGCAATTCCTGTATTTAACTATTTGTACGGAGATGAAATGCAATGATCACAAGGGCTCAGTGGTGTGTAAAGCGTGTGACAAATTTCGCTTCACTATTGGCAGACTGCAAACTGCAATCAGTCTGCAAAGCAGAGTCTTTACAGATACTCGTGGTACCTATTCTTAAGTTTTCCTGAAGTGTGTGGGACGGATGGGAAATAAAATTCTGGAAAACTGGTAGACATATTCTAGAGTGCGAAGGCCTGCTCACGAAGTTTCAAGAACTACTGTTAAGTGAAAAATCTAGAGGTATTCTACAGCCTCCCACGTATCCCTCCTGTAGGGCCCACAAAGACGAGAGTAGGCGAATTACGATGAACACACAGGCATTTAATATTTCTTCCGGCTCTCCATACCTTCATACGCGAACGGAACGGGATGAAGCCCTAACACATGTGCTATCGTCCTCAAAAGTATCCCAACGTCCTGAGCAGTGTTCCGCTTGATTTGTATGCAACTCACAGAACATAACTCTGTTGCAAGTCCTTTAATTTCTTTCCCGTACAGCCATTTGACTACAGACAATGTTTGCTTCAAAAGATCAGTAGAGAAGACTGCTCTGTATTGCTACCAGTGCAGATGCAAATGAATACCACAATACAGGAATATCAGGAAACACGTTATTAGAGATGACACTGACT
Source organism: Schistocerca cancellata (assembly GCF_023864275.1). Taxonomy (NCBI): domain Eukaryota; kingdom Metazoa; phylum Arthropoda; class Insecta; order Orthoptera; family Acrididae; genus Schistocerca; species Schistocerca cancellata. The sequence continues at coordinate 1,209,190,413 of NC_064626.1, forward strand.
TTAAATCTGCTAAGCTCAAATTTATTACATTATACTACATTTCAAAAATCATTTTTAACTTGAAATTACAGGAGGAAAATGTTTGTGCTAGACCGAGAAGTGGGTGTCTTACGCAGCAACCATTCCTCCTGTGAAATAACGACGAAAGATATTAAATATGGTTTCAATCACAATTAACAAAGTGTCCGCACGTTTAAATTTGAAATTACATGGCATACAATTTATGTTTGACGGGGATTTGAACCAAGCACCTAATCGAATTGTTAACTAAGCACAATCGATTCTCAGATATCCAATTTTTTCACCCATAGTGAGAGGACAAACCGAAATGACGAGACTAAAAAGTTTTGCTTCACCAGGATTCGAAACCGCTACCTTTTGCTGTCGATTTCTAGACACGAACAGACGTTAAACGCAGGTTTATTTCAACAATAATGAGATAAGCGCACGTCTCAAAAGGAAAAAAAACGAGACTACAAGTTGTGACCTGACTGTGAATCAAGCCACACGCATCATCATTGTTGACTAAACACGAAGAGAGCTACGAGTGTCATGTCTGAACCTGATATGATGCGATGCGACGTTCTATGTCTGACCAGGAGACGAAACCAGTACCAGTTGTTATTGCTGACAATACACGGAGATACGTTAAAAGTCATGATTATTTTTCACTCACCGTCTTTCATTGACGGCTACCAGTTTCGGTCTGTCCTGCAGAACATCTCCAGGCCTGCCGCCTCCAGGTGGAGTTTGTCAACAGTGGTACGAATGAAATAAAATTAACCAAAGCTACGTTAGTTTTATGTCATTTGTGCCACTGTTCACAAACTGCATGTTGAGGCACCAGACCTAAAGATTATCTTTAGGGCAGATCGATATCTTTAGTCATCATTTAAAGAAACTGTGATACAAACGGTGTTTCCTCTTTCATTAATAAATGTTCAAATGTGTGTGAAATCTTATGGGACTTAACTGCTAAGGTCATCAGTCCCTAAGCTTACACACTACTTAACCTAAATTTAAGGACAAACACACTCAGCCATGCCTGAGGGAGGACTCGAACCTCCGCCAGGACCAGCCGCACAGTTTTTATTAATACGAGGTGCATTCAAGTTCTAAGGCCTCCGATTTTTTTTCTCCGGACTGGAAAGAGATAGAAACATGCGCATTGTTTTAAAATGAGGCCGCGTTCATTGTCAATACGTCCCAGAGATGGCAGCACCGTATGGCAGATGGAATTTTGCTGCCAGCGGCGAGAATGAGAACTGTTTTAAATACTTAAAAAGGCGACGTTTTCCTTACTTCAACAGCGTGCAATCATTCGTTTTCTGAATTTGCGTGGTGTGAAACCAATTGAAATTCATCGACATTTGAAGGAGACATGTGGTGATGGAGTTATGGATGTGTCGAAAGTGCGTTCGTGGGTGCGACAGTTTAATGAAGGCAGAACATCGTGTGACAACAAACCGAAACAACCTCGGGCTAGCACAAGCCGGTCTGACGACATGATCGAGAAAGTGGAGAGAATTGTTTTGGGGGATCGCCGAATGACTGTTGAACAGATCGCCTACAGAGTTGGCATTTCTGTGGGTTCTGTGCACACAATCCTGCACGACGACCTGAAAATGCGAAAAGTGTCATCCAGGTGCGTGCCACGAATGCTGACGGACGACCACATGGCTGCCTGTGTGGCATGTTGCCAAGCAACGTTGACGCGCAACGACAGCATGAATGGGACTTTCTTTTCGTCGGTTGTGACAATGGATGAGACGTGGATGCCATTTTTCAATCCAGAAACAAAACGCCAGTCAGCTCAATGGAAGCACACAGATTCACGGCCACCAAAAAAACTTCGGGTAACCGCCAGTGCTGAAAAAATGATGGTGTCCATGTTCTGGGACAGCGAGGGGGTAATCCTTACCCATTGCGTTCCAAAGGGCACTACATTAACAGGTGTATCCTACGAAAATGTTTTGAAGAACAAATTCCATCCTGCACTGCAACAAAAACGTCCAGGAAGGGCTGCGCGTGTGCTGTTTCACCAAGACAACGCACCCGCACATCGAGCTAACGTTACGCAACAGTTTCTTCGTGATAACAACTTTGAAGTGATTCCTCATGCTCCCTACTCACCTGACCTGGCTCCTAGTGACTTTTGGCTTTTTCCAACAATGAAAGACACTCTCCGTGGTCGCACATTCACCAGCCGTGCTGCTATTGCTTCAGCGATTTTCCAGTGGTCAAAACAGACTCCTAAAGAAGCCTTCGCCGCTGCCATGGAATCATGGCGTCAGCGTTGTGAAAAATGTGTACGTCTGCAGGGCGATTACGTCGAGAAGTAACGCCAGTTTCATCGATTTCGGGTGAGTACTTAATTAGAAAAAAAAATGCACCTCGTACAAATGATGCTACGGCATGGTGTCAATTACGAAATAACGTAGTGTGTTCTGTTAGGCAAAAATTCATATAAGAAACTAAAACTCCGCCCGAACGGCCATGAAGGCCCATTGGTACTGCCCGGCTGCCGTGTCATCCTCAGCCCAGAGGCATCACTGGATGAGAAAATAGAGGAGCATGTGGTCAGCACACCGCTCTCCCGGCCGTTTGTCAGTTTACGAGATCGGAGCCGCTCTTCAGTTTGCCTCAAAACGGCTGAGTGTGCCGTACGAGTATATGTTGGTTACTAGCCAACGATGTTGTATAGTACCGAGGACTTTCGAAAGTTTAAGAAGTCGGAATCCTTCTGTTAACCTGTATCGTCTGTTTGTGTGCGTGTGAAATCTTACGGGACTTAACTGCTAAGGTCATCAGTTCCTAAGCTTACACATTACTTAACCTAAATTATCCTAAGGACAAACACACACACCCGTGCCCGAGGGAGGTCTCGAAACTCCGCCGGAACCAGCCGCACAGTCCATGACTGCAGCGCCTAAGACCGCTCGGCTAATCCCGCGCGGCGTCTGTTTGTGACTTGTCGGACGTGAGTAAATCGAAATGTTTTCCACATTCATGTTTTTCTCTGAATCATTGCTGTTTCTTTGAGAAAAGGTGTTTTTATTCTACAGGAACTTGAAAGACCAGCGTCTCGTCGAATCAGATGAGGTAGTGAGCTGTAAATTCCAGCGCCAAATACCGGCACGCGCGACGCTGGGACGCATCCCGTACGCTGACCACGCAGCGCTACCTGCTTCCGAGAGTTAACACTGAGCGGCACGGCGCCCGCATGCAGATGCCGCCGGACAATCCAATGGCGACCCTACACGGATGCAGCCGCGCATCTATGCAGGTTGCCGACACGCGCTCTCCATGCGTTTGGAACGACATTTTTGTACATTCAGAAGAGATCTTTGTGGTGTCACCGCCAGACACCACACTTGCTAGGTGGTAGCCTTTAAATCGGCCGCGGTCCGTTAGTATACGTCGGACCCGCGTGTCGCCACTATCAGTGATTTCAGACCGAGCGCCGCCACACGGCAGGTCTAGTCTAGAGAGACTCCCTAGGACTCGCCCCAGTGGTACAGCCGACTTTGCTAGCGATGGTTCACTGTCTGCATACGCTCTCATTTGCCGAGACGACAGTTTAGCATAGCCTTCAGCTACGTCATTTGCTACGACCTAGCAAGGCGCCATATTCAGTTACTATGTCTTCTGAACAGATAATATTGTGACTCATGTACCGTCAAGAACGACGTTCATCATTAATGGATTAAAGTTAAGTATCAAACTAATTACGTCCGCTTTCTGAATTCTAATTTCTTGTCATGTTCCAGACCTCACGTCAGTATAGTTCTTCCCTCCTCAGCCAGCCTGCGTGAGCTAAACCGCGTGCATTTCGGCCTCCTTTCGTAACACGGTGTTGGCTCTTCAGCCAACACAACAATGTTGTTCATAAATCATCCATCCGATCTTGTCCGTGTCCTTCACACGTTTTCCTGCCCTGCATGTGGAAACAAACCAATAAGTACATGCTCACCATGTGGACAGTCAGAGGTATCATTTTTCTTTTTTTTTTTTCCTTTATTGAGTTTCGATTCCCCCTAAAGGGGGCGGGCTGGCAGCAGCTTATTACGCCGCTCTACAGCCTACAGAATTTGTTTTAAAAAGATGAAGATAATAAAAAATAATAACAGTTGGCGATAAAATCGGTGACTTAAAGGTAAAATGGCAGAAAATTCTGGAGCTTAAAACATAAAACACAGGGTTGATGAGGCTAATAAAATACACAGGAAGCAGAAAAATAATGGACAGACAATTAAAAAACACGTCGACAGTCTGGGTTCTGTTCGCAAGAGATATAAAATGCACACCCAGCGACAGCATGATTGCTGTTCGCAACACTGTGGAAAGACGCACAACACTGAACACTCACTTAAACACTGCACTAAAAAGTTGGCACAAATATGACATACCACACCCCAGAGCAGGTGGGGGGAAACTGGTCAGATGACGGGGAATAAAAAAGGGGCGGAAGGAGAGGAAAAGTGAAGGGGGAGGGGGGAAAGGAGCCAATGGAAGAGGAGGATCCATAAGAGGGGTGGGGGTGCTGAGCAGACGTGCCAGGGAGTGTTGAAGGCAGAGGAGGGGAGTACAAAAGGACTCAGGAGGGGGGGAAGGAGATAGGGAGAGGGTAGGTGGGGAGAAAACACAGGATGGAAGGGGGGAGGAAGAGGGAGCCCAGGGAAAGGACGGAGGAAAGGAGGGGGGGTGAGGATCAGAGTTGAAGAGGTATCAGAACGATTTTCGCTTATAACTTTCGACTCGGTCGTTCCCAGAACAGAGTACGAAGTCAAACTAATACATTTACACTTATCCATCAACCCAGAAATTTTGTAACACGGAATCACCCTGAATTTAAAAATACACTTTAGTAAAATGTTAACCTCTGACGTCTTGGATTGGCGCCTGAGTCGGCCAGTGAACGGCCGGGGCTTAACCGCGAGCGCCCCGCTCGGCTGCTTTCGCCCGTCGCGCGAGGTGCCGGCAGGAGGCGGTCTGCGACTATCGATAGCACGTTCGATAGCGGGAGGACGGGCCGAGATAGCGACGCGGCCGGCGGGGGAAAGTCGGACAGGCGCTGTTATCACGGCCTCTCATCACCCGCCCCCATCTTTTGTGCGGCGGAAATTTTCTGCTCCGTCAGATGCGGAAGGAGAGTTGCTGGCGCGCCATGATAGACGACTCGACGCAGGTTGGCGCAACCTGTGCATAAAAGCGGACCGGGCGCCTCTGCGGAGGCACAGATCACCCTGCTATCCTATGATCGAAGTGAATGATTTGTTTCGGTGTTGTTGTTGTTGCTGCTGCTGCTTTAGCTCCGTTAACCTGCCCGCCTCAGTAACCAATATCCTTGATCAGGCTAGTACTTACTTTACTTTTCCGTGTCCAGATCAAATTTTATTTCTCCAATAATTAGCCACCGCTACGGCTCTGTCTTTGGCTTGTAGCAGGTCACTAAAACTGCAGGGCTCCGGCAGTAGTCGGCACACGAGCAGATGTGCCTCGTCTTGTACCTCTCCGCATCCACAAAGAACTTCGTCATCGTTAGTCAGCAGTCCCAACTTGCACAGATTAGTTTTGCATCTGGGTACACTAGCCCTCAACCTATTTAGTTTCTCCACACTGTATAAGGAAGTTTGTTTCCAGGTGCCATTTGCTCTTTTGGTATTATCTGCAGTGCAGTTTGTTCATTCTCCCATTTACGGACTCTATTATCTTCCTGTGAACCGTCAAGGATCTTGGTTCTTGCAATAAAGCTATTTCTAGACTTAAGCCTCCGAGCCTGAGTGACGTGCCCATTCAGTGGGTGTCGAGAATCTGTTTCTTTCTTTGTTCTCTCAGCGTCTGCTGCCACCTGCCTTCTGATCTCGGATGTGGCAATTCCAGCAAGTAGGTACAAATTAACCGTTGGTGTGGGTCTGAGACAGCCTGTAACAATTCGCATTGTCTCATTTACACTTACATCAATCTGTTTAGCATGTGCAGATGCTTCCCATACTGGCGCTGCACAGTCTGCTGCAGAAACACACAGAGCAAGTGCTGATGTTCTCAGTACTGATGGTTGAGCTCCCCATTCGTAGTTTGTCAGCCTGCGGATGATGTTATTCCTGGACCAGACTTTAGCCTCGGTGTTTTGGCAATGCTGCTTGAAGGAAAGCGTTCTGTTAAGTACAACCCCAAGGTATTTAGGTGTTGGACAGTGCTTTAGCTTCTTACCTAGCCATGTAACGTCGAGCTCAACTCCAGCATCTCTATTGCGCAGATGGAAAGCACATACTTGGGTTTTGTCAAGGTTTGGCTTGAGGTGATTGGCGTCGTAGTATTGAGCCAGTTCTTCAAGCGCTCTAGAGAGATTTCCAGATGTTGGATCAAAATTGATCAGAAAAATTTGTTAACATCGAGTATTGATTTAAGTGTCAGGAAGTCGTTTCTGAAAGTATTTGTATGGAGTGTAGCCATGTATGGAAGTTAAACGTGGACGATAAATAGTTTAGACAAGAAGAGAATAGAAGCTTTCGAAATGTGGTGCTACAGAAGAATGCTGAAGATTAGATGGGTAGATCACATAACTAATGAGGAGGCGTTGAATAGGATTGGGGAGAAGAGGAGTTTGTGGCACAACTTGACTAGAAGAAGGGATCGGTTTGTAGGACATGTTCTGAGGCATCAAGGGATCACCAATTTAGTATTGGACTGCAGCGTGGAGGATAAAAATTGTAGAGGGAGACCAAGAGATGAATACACCAAGCAGATTCAGAAGGATGTAGGTTGCAGTAGGTACTGGGAGATGAAGAAGCTTGCACAGGATAGAGTAGCATGGAGAGCTGGTCGCAGATGGTGAAAAAAGATACCTTCACTGTAAATTTAAACGTAGCCAAAACCTACAGACAAACGTAACGAAACCAACATGAGCATAAAGATAGCCAAGCGTGAAATGTCCGCTGAATTCGAAACTACAATTCTATACACCGTTCCGATGAAGTCGTAAGAACTTTTCGTCTTACAGGTGTGTTAAATCAGTAAAGGGGTCGTAAGCCATCCGTCCAGACCTTCTGCGAGCATAACTGGCATCCAAACAGAGTTTGTACTAAACTCCTTTTTCCAAAACTATTTCTCTGCGTGATACCGTACAGCGGTTCCTCCTTTAAATCGTCGCAAGAACTGTAATATATTGACCACTCCTTGCTACTGTAGTGTTATCTTGAAGCTGTGAGAAAGGAGGACGGGTGTTCCAAGACGCGGAAGCAGAGACGATGCTGAGGGCAGACGAAACTAGGAGAGATATTGTTACATGGAGTGAACCGTAAGGGGAGAGCCTCGCGAAAATGCAGACGCCCCCAGACGTTGTCCCAGGGCGTTAGTTGCTCTTCAAGGAATTAACATGTTACTTCATGTTTTGTCTAGATGCTGTGGTAGGTTACCACCATAGAACTTTGTAACCAACAGGCACGTAGTAGCGTATAAAGCCAGCTTGACACCAGCACTGAAAACAGCAACGTCAGTAGGCTCACAAGGGTTAGAAAGAGAGCGAAGACGCCAAAAAACTGTTGACCTATCAGTCCCTACTCCGAGGAGCCCAAGGGGCGGGACTAAATGACGCAAAAAATAATGTTGCAAGCCTTATTTGGCAGAGCAGTTACGTTTAGCTTTCAGCTGAACAATGTTGATACCAAATACGGACTTAGTGCAACTGCATTAACATCCCCTCCTTAGGAGCAGTAGAGGGGACCTAACCAAACCGTGACTGGCAGGCACCTGCAAAAGACCTACGGGATTGGCTGGGTGGCTTTAAGGGGGGGGGGGGGAAACAGTGCCCCCACGTGACTCTTTAATACCCCTAGATTCCGCATTTTGGCAGAGTTCTCAGTCAGACGATCTGGGCGCCGAATCCGGGTCCGTCGACTCCAGTCTCGATCCAGCTCCGCATTAAGTCTTCTCTCTCACTTCGAGTATGTTTTGTTTTGCAACTAAGTTGTTGCCTTAAGATGCTGCTAGTGTTTGCTACTGTGATTGGCATCCACTCCTGGGACATCTGCACTGGATTCCTTTGTAACAGTGTTATTCATGCTTTCTCTAACCCTAGAACTAGCCTCCAGTGTATTAGTTAGACCTGTCTGGAATAAACAACTGCTTCAAAACTCTGTTTGTCCAAGAGTCTCCACAACGAGTTCCCTACCGAGTCTCACCACCTGCATTTCTAGTAAATGCCTGTACCAGTGTTGGCTCAGATAGAAGAAAACAATCAAATGCCTTCACTGTGAATTGTCCTTCTGCCTTCTGCTCTGTACCGCTCGGGAGTGCAGACCGGCCAGCAACCCTTTTTTCCCCTCTCCCACCTAAGGATACGGCAGAAGGTCAGAATGACAGATACTGAGACAATGACAATGGTACAGGGATTCAGCTGCAGTCGTTCAACAGTGGAAAGCCACTGGACCATTTCGCATGCCGTGTTCCTTGACTTCCGAAAGGCGTTAGATATAGTTCCGCACTGCCGCCGAAGGAACAAAGTGCGAGCATGTGGCAGGAATACAGAGTTCCTAGCAAACAGAACACAGCACGTCATTCCTAACGCAGAGAGATCCTCAGACGTAAAAGTAATTTCTGACGTATCCCAAGCGAGTGTTACAGGGCCATTACTTTCACAATATACAAATACGAAAAAGTCCTACTGGATAAGGTCGGGAGATACACGAGGCAGTTCACAAGTAATACTAAAGAACATAGTAACTTAACAATGCTCGCAAACTGTAGCAAAATACAGGAGGGCTTCTAGAGGATCGACACTTGACACAAAGGTTGGCAGGTGACCCTGAATATTAACAAACGTAATTTAAGACGCATAAATAGATGGAAACACCCACTGATAATTACAAGGTTTCAGAACAATTATTGGAAGCAGTCGCAGCATCTTAGTGTCATAGGACCGTTGCTATTCACAATATACATAAATGACCTGATGGATTACATCGGAAGTTCACTGAGGCTTTTTGCGGATGATGCTGTGGTGTATCGAGAGGTTGTAAAAATGGAAAATTGTACTGAAATGCAGGAGGATCTGCAGCGAATTGACGCATGGTGTAGGGAATTGCAATTGAATCTCAATGTAGACAAGTGTAATGTGCTGCGAATACACAGAAAGATAGACCCTTTATCATTTAGCTAAAAAATAGCAGGTCAGCAACTGGAAGCAGTTAATACCATAAATTATCTGGGAGTACGCATTAGGAGTGATTTAAAATGGAATGATCATATAATGTTGATTGTCGGTAAAGCAGATGCCAGACTGAGATTCATTGGAAGAATCCTAAGGAAATGCAATCCGAAAACAAAGGAAGTAGGTTACAGTACGCTTGTTCGCCCACTGCTTGAATACTGCTCAGCAGTGTGGGATCCGTACCAGATAGGGTTGATAGAAGATATAGAGAGGATCCAACGGAGAGCAGCACGCTTCGTTACAGGATCATTTAGTAATCGCGAAATCGTTACGGATAGATAAACTCCAGTGGAAGACTCTGCAGGAGAGACGCTCAGTAGCTCGGTACGGGCTTTTGTCAAAGTTTCGAGAACATACCTTCACCGAAGAGTCAAGCAGTATATTGCTCCCTCCTACGTATATCTCGCGAAGAGACCATGAGGATAAAATCAGAGAGATTAGAGCCCACACAGAGGCATACCGACAATCCTTCTTTCCACGAACAATACGAGACTGGAATAGAAGGGAGAACCGATAGAGGTACTCAAGGTACCCTCCGCCACACACCGTCAGGTGGCTTGCGGAGTATGGATGTAGATGTAGATAGATGTACCTTGGAGCATGACCACATAACTCCCCGGAGGTCAGGCAGATGCCAGTCTGAGATTCATTGGAGGAATCTCAGAAGTGTAGTACACCCACAGAGGAGGTGGTTTACGAAACTCTTATTCGACCAGTACTTGAATACTGCTCCTTAGCTTGGTATGCGTATCAGAATGGATCGGCAAAGGAAATAGAGATGGTCCAAAGAAGAGGAGCGCGTTTCGTTACAGCTTCATTCAGTAAGCGCGAAAGCGCCACTGAAATGATCAGACAACTCCAGTAGCAGACTCTGCAAGAGAGGCGTTCTGCATCGCGGTTTGTAGATGTATTTGCGCGGTGGCTTGTAGTTCCTGATCGCCGAGCTCCACGCCATCTAAGCACGGTGTTAAATTCGAAACGTTGCAGCTGTACCTCACGAACGAGGGGATGTGATACCTTTGATGGCGGTACTTCCGTCGGATGTGGAAGTTGGGCTCGGCAAACCTTCAATGAAACTGGCCGGTAGCAGGTTATGTTCTCTTATCACGAAGGATACAAAGACCATGCAAGACACGCATTTATCACTTTCATCCAAACAAGACAGTTACAGTTAACCCGTCATGCGCAAAACAGGTATCAAGTAGACACTCGTATCCTACGTCGTGATCTACACGAATAAAATAAAAAATTGGTTTCTTTCTTTCTGAAAATCTGTATACTACAAGAAAAATCATATCCTTCAGAATTGCAGAGAGTGTCCGAAAAACAGAAACAATATATTGTATTACAACTGTAAATAAATAAACATTTTGTAGCCAGTAACAAAACTTCCATACTTACTAATTGCGATGCGCTCCGGAGACATTATTTCATAAAATGACAGTTTTGGTTCTTAGATTAGCAGCATTGCTCTCATGAAAACCGGGATGTCGACAACTGTAGAGCTGATCGAGATTTATCTCTGTGATTACAACAGACATTGATGTACAAGGGAAATGCAGCACTTCTTAGAACTGATCTAGCATACGTTCAACTTTCTTCCTGAACTGCTTATTTACTTCGAGAGTTCAGCATTTCTATTTTACATTCATTTACTGTTCGCGACCTGCACTAAAAACGTTTCAGGTTTTTCTTTTTAAGCTTATCCACAAGCCGAAGGTTTGTTTGAGCACCGGTAGTGCTTTACTAGGCATTTTCGTGCTGGATTGCACTTGCCCCTCTCTCGACCTCTGAAATGACTGACCCAGATACGAGGGTTGTCCAGAAAGTAAGTTCCGATCGGTGGCGAAATTGGAACCACAGTGAAAACCAGAAACGTTTTATTTGCAACAGCTAGGTACACCTTCCACCTACTTCTCTACACAGTCGCCGCTCCAACTTCGAGTTTTGTTGTATCAACTTTCCAATATCCTCGTCATAGAAAGCAGCCGCCTGTGCTTTCAGCCAGTTATCTGCACTGGTCTGCAGCTCGTTGTCTGTGGAAAAATTTTGCCTTCATAGGCAGCGGTTCTTGTGAGCAGAGATGAGACTCAGGGGGAGCCAACTACGGACTGCATTGTGGGTGGTCAAACACTTTCCATCGGAAACGCTGTAGGAGCGTCTTCATTGCCCCTGCAGTGTGCGGCCGAGAATTGGCATGAAGAAGGAACTGCTCGACAGTTGTGTTACGTGGGCTGCATGGCACAGGCGAAATCTCTAACCAGGCCCTCATATTTGGCGGGAGACGCTATTCCCTACACATCTTTACGTGCTCACCGTTCACTCAAAACTGAAAAGAGCAACGCGGCACGATCGGTGGGCATACTAGAGACACTGCCCAACACTGTGCAAAGCTTTACCGGACTTTCCCAGTGGTTTCCATTTCGCGACCGATCGGAACTTACCTCCTGGACAACCCTCGTATATACGGACCTACGGTTTAACGTGGACTCCGAGGTGCAACTCGGCGTTTTTCGCTCTGACAAATCTGCCAGAGGCGACCAAAGCGATAAGAGCAAAGTATGCTACGACCGTATAAGTATTGAAGTTTTGGAGCCTTTGACTTTACAATCGAAAAGCACTCAGCCAATGGGACTCACTTAGGAGGGCTTCTAAAAGAAACTGAAAGATGCAAATAGACAAACCACAAAATATATGTGCTTATCACCACACTAGACAGATAAAGTGATTTTTTTAACTTACGGATTATGCTGTTTTCGCTCACGAATGAACCAGTTCTAGTATTCATTGATTTCGATGAAGCAAAAGGCAAGCATCTGCTTCTACTCGCATAAGATCGGCGTAAAGGCTAACGAATATTTGCAGAAATACTTGCAACCAGCCGCCTTTTACGATAATTCGATTTTTATTTTACCACGAACAGTTTCAAGTCGCCTAGCAACTCGTCATCAGTGATACATAGTTTTAAGTGATTGTATGGAGCTCTGTGGGAGTCGTTCTGCAGCTATGGTAAGACAGAAAAAACGAAACAAGTAAGCACAGAATGTGGCGAGGTATCAGGAGTTATTTACATTAGAAGATCGACTTCAAGGTATTACCTACTGATATTAGCATCAATGGGTTTAACCCTGATGCAGATCTCGCTGTGGAAAACAGAAACTGTATTTCCCAAGGTGATCTGTGCACAAATCCAAATTGGCAGAGAGGGATATTAAAGTCTTAATTATGGTGCTTAACCATAGGATTTGGTTAGACATATTAGAATTCATCGATAATAATGTGATACAATGTATTAAAGAATGAATACAACCAGGAAATAGAGTCAGTTTTTCAAGTTTACAGACATTTAAGATCTGTCTAACTACGAGCGTAATAAAGTTAAAAGTGTACTGTAATCTTGTGCGAACTACTGTTACAATAGGTCCAAAGTGTGGACGATGACAGATGTGGTACGAGCATTTGATCGGAACATGGTGCAAAAATTCTACAGGCCTGCGAAAGAGCCGGAGGGTTGAAGAATAAGATATATCTATAAATTGGAGTAACTTATACCAGTGAAACATATAGCTAAATTTATCAAATCCCGGAAAATACGTTGGTTGGGGCATATGGGGAGGCTCACAGACGACAGAATGGCTCCGAGCACTATGGGACTTAACTTCAGAGGTCATCAGTCCCCTAGAACTTAGAACTACTTAAACCTAACTAACCTAGGGACATCACACGCATCCATGCCCGAGGCAGGATTCGAACCTGCGACCGTAGCGGTCGCGCGGTTCCAGACTGTAGCGCCTAGAACCGCTCGGCCACTCTGGCTGGCGATGACAGAATGCCCACAAGAATAATGAAAGGAAGGTTAAATTTCACCAGAACAAAGGGCCGACCAAGAGCAAGATGGTTGTGCAGTACATAGGCTGGCTATAGCAATTTGTAGATCCTAGGATGGAGGAGTAAGGCACGAACAGCCATAGTGTTGAGGTGGTGGAGGTTCAACAGTGGCCCAACAAAAAGAAGGAGGAGAAGAAGAAGAATAAAGAATATAACTTAAATGTAACGCGTGTTCCATGTTCGACGCTTGGGTCGTTAACATCCAGTATAGACGGACAAAGATGTTCCGAAGGTCTGTCGTGGTCTTGTCTACCGAATGGTGTTGTGAAGCGATTACGGAATTCAAGGGTAATGAACCAACATATCCAGATCCGTACCGTATTTGAACTATGTTCCTTTCAGGCATGGAACCAGCAATCGATTACACGCTCTTGTCGACAGATAACGTACAGCGGGTGGAGAAGAAATGGAAACACCACAAAAAAAAAAAAAAAAAAAACAAAACGCATTACCGTGCCTAATAATGCGCAGGAAAATCGTTGGCGTTCAAAACAGGGTCAAATCGTCTCGGAATGGCTAAATACAGGCCATGTACGGTTTTCTAGGGAATCTTAGACCATTATACCGGTGGAACAGTGCCAAGTTCAGGTAACAATAATGGAGGTGGATAGCGATCACGCACACTTCTCTCCAAAGTACAGCACGAAGTGTCAATAATATTGACATCTAATGACTGTGGTGGTCAGGCGAGACGCTACAATTTATCCTCGTGCTCACAGAACGAGTTCTGAATGATGCAGGTTGTGTGAACAGGGGCCCAGCCGTCTTCTACATCTACATCTACATGGATACGCTGAAAATCACAGTCAAGTGCCTGGCAGAGGGTTCATCGAACCACCTTCACAATTCTCTATTATTCCAATTTCGTACAAGCGCGCGGAAAAAATGAACACCTATATCTTTCCGTACGAACTCTGGTTTCCCTTATCTTATTGTGGCGATTTTCCCGGGTTCGATTCCCGGCGGGGTCTTGGATTTTCTCTGCCTCGTGATGACTGGGTGTTGTGTGATTTACTTAGGTTAGTTACGTTTAAGTAGTTCTAAGTTCTAGGGGACTGATGACCATAGATGTTAAGTCCCACAGTGCTCAGAGCCATTTGAACCATTTATTGTGGCTATCGTTCCTTCCTATGTAGGTCGGTGTCAACAAAATATTTTCGCATTTGGAGGAGAAAGTTGGTGATTGGAATTTCGTGAGAAGATCCCGTCGCATCGAAAAACGCCTTTCTTTTAATGATGTCCAGCCCAAATACTGTATCATTTCTATGACACTCTCTCCCATATTTAGCGATAATACGAAACGTGCTGCCTCGCTCTGAACCTTTTCGATGTACTCCGTCAGTCCTATCTGGTAAGGATCCCACACCGCGCAACAGTATTCTAAAAGAGGACAGACAATCGTAGTGTAGGCAGTCTCCTTAGTAGGTCTGTTACATTTTCTTAATGTGCTGCCAATAATACGCACTCTTTGGTTAGCCTTCCCCAAAACATTTTCTGTGTGTTCCTTCCAATATAAGTTGTTCGTAACTGTAATACCTACGTATTTAGGTAAATTTACGGCTTTTAGATTAGACTAATTTATCGTGTAACCGAAGTTTAACGAGTTCCTTTTATCACTAATGTGAATGACGTCACACTTTTCATTATTTGCCGGCCGGTGTGGCCGTGCGGTTCTAAGCGCGTCAGTTTGGAACCGCGTGACCGCTACGGACGCAGGTTCGAATCCTGCCTCGGGCATGGATGTGTGTGATGTCCTTAGGTTAGTTAGGCTTAAGTAGTTCTAAGTTCTAGGGGACTGATGACCTCAGTAGTTAAGTCCCATAGTGCTCAGAGCCATTTGAACCATTTTTTTCGTTATTTAGGGTCAATTGCCACTTTTCGCACCATTCAGATATCTTTTCTAAATCGTTTTGCAGTTTCTTTTGATCTTCTGATGATTTTATTAGCCGATAAACGACAGCGTCATCTGCAAACAACCGAAGACGGCTGCTCAGATTCTCTCCCAAATCGTTTATATAGATAAGAATCAGGAAAGGGCCTGTAACACTACCTTGGGGAACGCCAGAAATCACTTCTGTTTTACTCGATGACTTTCCGTCAATTACTACGAACTGTGACCTCTCTGACAGGAAATCGCAAATCCAGTCACATAACTGAGACGATATTCCATAAGCACGCAATTTCACTACGAGCCGCGTGTGTGGTACAGTGTCAAAAGCCTTCCGGAAATCCAGAAATACGGAATCGATCTGAAATCCCTTGTCAATAGCACTCAACACTGCATGTGAATAAAGAGCTAATTGTTTTTCACAGGAACAGCATCACAAATATTGTACCATGAGATGAGGAGATCAGTCAAAATGGTCACATAATCCTTGGCAGTAATGAAAACTTGTACAGTACCCATTGGATCATGGAATACGTGATAGTGCTGCCCTAACCATCACCGAATCCCCACCATATTTCACTCTTGGTAATTCCGCCAGAAGATGGAAACAATGTGAAACAAACTCATCCGACCAAACGACTTTATTCCATTGCTCCACAGCCCAAGTTTCATGGGTTCAGCACCACGTTTTCCTGTTACGGACGTGGGCATCACTGATGAATGGTGTTGGAATTCCAGGTCACCCTGCATTCCCTGCTTTTCGACCTCCCTTCGTATTGATTCGCTGCTGACAGTGTCCGCGAGCGCGACATTCGTTTATACAGTGATTTTTGCAGCTGTCGTCCTCTGATTTTTGGTCACAGTACTCTTCGGTGACCGTCTGTCGCGGTCACTCCTTTAGTTTCCAAAGTAAGTTAGCAGATGACGTTTTTGCTACTTTCCCTGTGTGCGGAATAAATCTTCGACACGGTGCCTCTTGAGACATCAGAACTTCGGCTACTTGGTTACAGAAGCACCCACTGTAAAGAGCACCAACAATTTGCCCCCTTTCGAATTCGCTCAGCTCCTACATAACGCGCGCATAACTGCACGAAACACTGTTCTCACTCCGAGTGCCGGCCAGAGTGGCCGAGCGGTTCTAGGCGCTACAGTATGGAACTGCGCGATCGACACGGTCGCAGGTTCGAATCCTGCCTTGGGCATGGATGTGTGTGATGTCCGTGGGTTAGTTAGGTTTAAGTAGTTCTAAGTTCTAGGGGACTGATGACCTCAGATGTTAGGTCCCATAGTGCTCAGAGCCATTTGACTCCGAGTGCCCCTTGCAATATATTGAGGAGAATGCACAGGTGCTATCCATGGTTAAATATGACAGCGCAAGCAGCAGGCTAGGCTAGCATCTGCATTTATGTTCAAGCATGTATTTCTCTCCGTCTTTCCATTTTTTTTTTTTGTCCAGCTCCTATAGGTGTATATTTGTAGCTATCCACATCGGCTTCCAGCAGTGGAATGTGGAGATCTGATGGTGCGCATGTTGCTTGATAACCTGTGTGAATAGGTGTAATATTTCCAGGCGTGCTACATTCCACGAGGCGCATTCCGGTTACGCGGCCTCGCTTTGCCAGCAGCAGACAAGGCAATGCGATTTGAGGGCGCGTGCGCATGCGAGATTAGAGACAAGCGTTACTGTGGTAGCCAGCAGAGTCAACCAAGAACAGCCACTGTATTCGTTAGAACTCAGTAGCTATGAACGTGTGTTTTGTTGTGCTGTGGCCTTTACAGGTAGTGAGCTGCTGGCTGCTGGAAGATGGTGTCCTGATGGCGAGGCGGGTGATTCGGGATCGAAAGTGAAACAAAAGTTTGATTAAAGACTTGGAGAAACGCTAAGTACAATGCGCTTATGATAGTGCACCAGGCTCGACTTTTAGGAATCGTTTTAGGAATCGAAACATGTAAAGGTAATTTCTGATTTACCAAAACGTTTTATGAGCCTATAAGGCCTTTAATAAATTTCCTTTACTTTACGTCTATGCACACAAACATTTTTGTCAACAGATTACGGTTTCGGTCTATAATGACCATCTTCAGATCTATTTTATAAAACAGATCTGAATATGGACATTGTACACCGAAACCGGCAATGTTGACGAAAAAGTTTGGGACCATAGGCGTAAAGTAAAGAAAATGTATTCTGTATTCGGGTGACTGTTTTATTTGCGACAATGTCGCAGCTTGTGAATATAAAGCCATTGTTTACAATATACTTAGCTGATTTAGTGAATAATGTCGGGAGCTGTGTGAGGCTTTTTGCAAACTGTGCTCTCTGTACAGGATCGGTGACTCTGCAAAGACGGACAGTTGGCACTCAACGTAAGTAAATGTAACATACTGCGCGTAAACAGGCGAAGAGATCTATTATTTTTGATTAAGCTGTTGCTGAAAAAGCCGGCCGGGGTGGCCGAGAGGTTCTCGGCGCTTCAGTCCGGAGCCGCGCTGCTGCTACGGTCGCAGGTTCGTATCCTGCCTCGGGCATGGATGTGTGTGATGTCCTTAGGTTAGTTAGGTTTAAGTAGTTCTAAGTTCTAGGGGACTGATGATCTCCGATGTTAAGTCCCATAGTGCTCTGAGCCATTTGAGCCATTTTTTACTGAGCCTCACAGCTGCATTATATCAGCTACTGATATGAAGCGTTCGTTGTCTTGATCTCCAGAGGCGCCCATGCAGTTAGAAAACTGCTGCGGAAGCAAAGGGAACTTCACAGCAAACATAAACATAGCCAAAGCCTTGCAGACAAACAAAAATTATGCGAAGCGAAATGTAGTGTGAGGAGGGCTATGCGAGAGGCGTTCAATGAATTCGAAAGTAAAGTTCTATGTACTGACTTGGCAGAAAATCCTAAGAAATTGTGGTCTTATGTCAAAGCGGTAGGTGGATCAAAACAAAATGTCCAGACACTCTGTGACCAAAATGGTACTGAAACAGAGGATGACAGACTAAAGGCCGAAATACTAAATGTCTTTTTCCAAAGCTGTTTCACAGAGGAAGACTGCACTGTAGTTCCTTCTCTAGATTGTCGCACAGATGACAAAATGGTAGATATCGAAATAGACGACAGAGGGATAGAGAAACAATTAAAATCACTCAAAAGAGGAAAGGCCGCTGGACCTGATGGGATACCAGTTCGATTTTACACAGAGTACGCGAAGGAACTTGCTCCCCTTCTTGCAGCGGTGTACCGTAGGTCTCTAGAAGAGCGTAGCGTTCCGAAGGATTGGAAAAGGGCACAGGTCATCCCCGTTTTCAAGAAGGGACATCGAACAGATGTGTAGAACTATAGACCTATAACTCTAACGTCGATCAGTTGTAGAATTTTGGAACACGTATTATGTTCGAGTATAATGACTATTCTGGAGACTAGAAATCTACTCTGTAGGAATCAACATGATTTTCGAAAAAGACAGTCGTGTGAAATACAGCTCGCGCTATTAGTTCACGAGACTCAGAGGGCCATAGACACGGGTTCACAGGTAGATGCCTTGTTTCTTGACTACCGCAAGGCGTTCGATACAGTTCCCCACAGCCGTTTAATGAACAAATTAAGAGCATATGGACTATCAGACCAATTGTGTGATTGGATTGAGGAGTTCCTAGATAACAGAACGCTGCATGTCATTCTCAATGGAGAGAAGTCTTCCGAAGTAAGAGTGTGCCGCAGGGGAGTGTCGTAGGACCGTTGCTATTCACAATATACATAAATGACCTTGTGGATGACATCGGAAGTTCACTGAGGCTTTTTGTGGATGATGCTGTGGTATATCGAGAGGTTGTAACAATGGAAAATTGTGTGAAATGCAGGAGGATCTGCAGCGAATTGACGCATGGTGCAGGGAATGGCAATTGAATCTCAATGTAGACAAGTGTAATGTGCTGCGAATACATAGAAAGAAAGATCCCTTATCATTTAGCTACAATATAGCAGGTCAGCAACTGAAAGCAGTTAATTCCATAAGTTATCTGGGAGTACGCGTTAGGAGTGATTTAAAATGGAATGATCATATAAAGTTGATCGTCGGTAAAGCAGACGCCAGACTGAGATTCATTGGAAGAATCCTAAGGAAATGCAATCCGAAAACAAAGGAAGTAGGTTACAGTACGCTTGTTCGCCCGCTGCTTGAATACTGCTCAGCAGTGTGGGATCCGTACCCGATAGGGTTGATAGAAGAGATAGAGAAGATCCAACGGAGAACAGCGCGCCTCGTTACAGGATCATTTAGTAATCGCGAAAGCGCTACGGAGTTGATAGATAAACTCCAGTGGAAGACTCTGCAGGAGAGACGCTCAGTAGCTCGGTACGGGCTTTTGTTGTAGTTTCGAGAACATACCTTCACCGAAGAGCCAAGCAGTACATTGCTCCCTCCTACGTATATCTCGCGAAGAGACCACGAGGATAAAATCAGAGAGATTAGAGCCCAAACAGAAGCATACCGACAATCCTGGTTTCGACGAACAATACGAGACTGGAATAGAAGGGAGAGCCGATAGAGGTACTCAACGTACCCTCCGCCACACACCGTCAGGTGGCTTGCGGAGTATGGATGTAGATGTAGATGTAGATGTACCACTACAACTTTGCAGAAAAGACTTCGTGGGCGGCAGTAGTTGTCTTACGCTTTCGCAGTGTCGTGCGCACAGAGGCACGTGTACAGTTACAAGCGTTACTGGCTCAGCTGGACTGCCGTGACGAGACTGTTAGGCCAGTGGCCGGCCCGGAAAGCGGAGCGGGCCCGCGGGCACCGTTTTGTCAACAGGCGGCGCAGTGCGTGCTGCGTCAACGCATAACGCAAAGTGTGCCGTGCCAGGGCAGGCCACGCGGAGCACGGAGACCGCCGGAAGTGGGGGCGAGGCTGGTCAGACAGCTGACCTCTCCGCGGGCACCTGACCTCGCGGGCACAGACAACCCCAGCCACGTGGCCCGCGGGCGGGCGGTTCTGCATTCCACTGCCCAGGCTGGCACTTCCGCAAGGATAATACGAAGCGCTGGCGGCAGCACTGTAAACCACTGGCTGCCCGTCAGAGCCTGAGCCACAGGAATTAAGGGTTAATAGAAGCCTTCGATACCAACAATTTGCTTTACCCATTGTGTTGTTGTTGTGGTCTTCAGTACTGAGACTGGTTTGATAGCCGGCCGGTGTGGCCGTGCGGTTCTAAGCGCTTCAGTCTGGAACCGCGTGACCGCTACGGTCGCAGGTTCGAATCCTGCCTCGGGCATGGATGTGTGTGATGTCCTTAGGTTAATTAGGTTTACGTAGTTCTAAGTTCTAGGGGACTGATGACCTCAGATGTTAAGTCCCGTAGTGCTCAGAGCCATTTGAACCATTTTTGGACTGGTTTGATGCAGCTTTCCATGCTACTCTATTCTGTGCAGGCTTCTTCATCTCCCAGTACCTACCTCCTGAATCTGCTTAGTGTATTCATCTCTTGGTCTCTCTCTACGATTTTTGCCCTCCACGCTGCCCTCCAATGCTACACTATTGGCCATTAAAATTGCTACACGAAGAAGAATTGCAGATGATAAACATGTATTCATTGGACAAATATATTATACTAGAACTGACATGTGATTACATTTTCACGCAATTTGGGTGCATAGATCATAAGAAATGATTACCCAGAACAACCACCTCTGGCCGCAATAACGCCCTTGATACGCCTGGGCATTGAGTCAAACAGAGCTTGGATGGCGTGTACAGGTACAACTGCCCATGCAGCTTCAACACGATACCACAGTTCATCAAGAGTAGTGACTGGCGTATTGTACCGAGCCAGAAGCTCGGCCACCATTGATCAGACGTTTTCAATTGGTGAGAGATCTGGAGAATGTGCTGGCCAGGCCAGCAGTCGAACATTTTCTGTGTCCAGAAAGGCCCGTACAGGACCTGCAACATGCTGTCGTGCATTATCCTGCTGAAATGTAGGGTTTCGCAGGGATCGAATGAAGGGTAGAGCCACGGGTCGTAGCACATCTGAAATGTAACGTCCACTGAGGTCATCAGTCCCCTAGACTTAGAACTACTTAAGCCTAACGAACCTAAGGACAGC